>NC_036858.1:71503740-71623337 GCF_002910315.2 Salvelinus sp. IW2-2015 | reverse complement strand
CATGAATCCAACACCATAGCATAACTCCATCACCATGCAATGATTCTAACACCATAGCATGAATCCAACACCGGTGCATAACTCCAACCACATAGCATGACTCCAACATCATAGCATGAATCCAACACCTACGCATGACCCACCCCCATAGCATGACTCCAACACCATAGCATGACTTCAACACCATGGCATGATTCCAACACCATAGCATGATTCCAACACCATAGCATGATTCCAACACCATAGCATGAATCCAACACCACTAGCATGATTCTAAACACGCATGTCTACACAATAGCATGATTACAACACCATAGCATAACTCCCATCACCATAGCATGAATCCAACACCATAGCATGAATCCACCCCCATAGCATGAATCCAACACCATAGCATAACTCCATCACCATAGCATGATTCTACACACCTAGCATGAATCCAACACCGGGTGCATAACTCCAACACCATAGCATGACTCCAACATCATAGCATGAATCCAACACCATAGCATGACTCCACCCCCATAGCATGACTCCAACACCATAGCATGACTTCAACACCATGGATGATCCACAGCCAATAGCATGATTCCAACACCATAGCATGATTCCAACACCATAGCATGAATCCAACACCATAGCATGATTCTAACACCACTGCATGATTCTAACACCATAGCATGATTACAACACCATAGCATAACTCCATCACCATAGCATGAATCCAACACCATAGCATGACCCACCCCCATAGCATGAATCCCAACACATAGCATAACTCCATCACCATAGCATGATTCTAACACCATAGCATGAATCCAACACCGGTGCATAACTCCAACACCATAGCATGACTCCAACATCATAGCATGAATCCAACACCATAGCATGACCTCCAACCATAGCATGACTCCAACACCATAGCATGACTCCAACACCATTACATGATTCCAACACATAGCATGATTCCAACACACATAGCATGACTTCCAACACCAAGCACTGAATTCCAATCACTCATTAGCATGATTCCACACCATTAAAGACTCTAACACCATTACATGACTCTAACACCATTACATGACTCCAACACCATACATGACTTCTTAACACCATTACGATCATGACTAAAACACAGTTACGATGGACTCCAACACCCTTTACTCACTGGAGCTCTAACACCATTACATGACTCTAACACCATTACATGACTCTAACACCATTACATGACTCTAACACCATTACATGACTCTAACACCATAGCATGACTCCAACACCATGGCATGACTCCAACACCATTACATGACTCTAACACCATAGCTGCAGGAAGAAGGGGTGCTGAGGGTGCTACAACACCCCTTGAAAAATCTGAATAGAAATGCATGTAATAGAAAAATAAAGAGATTGGATGAAAAAAAATGTTTAAAAGTGCTCTATTAGCAGACAGATACAGTAGTCTGTAGAACTCTGCCCCCAACACCCCCTACTTCCCGTGGCTATGTCCAACACCATCATCATCAAGTTTGCTGACAACACGACGGTGGTAGGCCTGATCACCGAAGATGATGAGACAGCCTACAGAGAGGAGGTCAGTGACCTGGCTGTGTGGTGTCAGGACAAAATCTTTTCCCTTAACGTGAGTAAGATCATGGACTACAGGAAACAGAGGGGCGAGCACACACAGTTGAGTGAGTCGATTAAAGTTCCTCTGTGTCCAAATCACGGTGCCCAAATCACACRCACACGCAAAGTTGTGAAGAAGGCACGACAGCGCCTCTTCCCCTCCTGTGGTTGAAAAGGTTTGGCATGGGCCCTCAAATCCTCAAAAAGTTTCACTGTACTTGGGCACATGACATTAAAACTTGAAACTTGAAACTCACACACATGGCAATATAAACACACATCCCACCGCACATACCTCTCTCCCCACATATCCGTACCCTTTGCAACACAGGATTCTCCAGAACTCCAAGGGAGGCGTAAATTTGGAGGTATGGCAACACAAGACTAGGCTAATACAGACTTGTGACGTGGGTTCAAACTCTACTCCTGTCACATTTACCCAACTGGTTACCATGCCAGGCCCTACTGAGCAGTTCTGATAATTGGACGGCCTAGTGCAGCATCCCTCTCACTGTAGCTACCTCTCACTACCTGCCTGCTGCCAGTGAGTCCAAGCAGACTTCCTGCAGATGAAAAGTTCCTGACACTTCTGCTGATGCATAATTCAATAAGGAAGTAATTACTCAGGCAGCCATTAAAAAGAAGATTTCCTCTCTGTCCCTTCAGCCTTCTTTGTTAACAGAGTTTCCTGCTGCTGGGCTATGAGGTAGACAATACCACATGGAGCTATACAGCAACCTGTACGCTAACTGTCAATGCGCCGTTCTGGAGACAATGGTTGCGTCCGAATGGGTTCTGGTCAAAAGTAGTGCACTACATATGTAGGGAATAGTGTACCATTTGGGACTATACCATATACAGCAGCAACCTGCACTGACTGCCACTGGCACCCTATTCCCTACATATTGTAGCACCCTTCTTGGTCAACTACTTTACGGTTGCCGAAGCATTAACAAGATGTACAATGTAAAGACACCACATGGATCAGCAATCTTGTGACTAACCCATTGTTTAGCTAACAACGCATGCTGTTGTAGCATTACAAGATGTACAGTACAGTGTAAAGAATGCATACAGGATGTTTTCATTGTGATTTTTCTTTAATCCGCATTGAAATGGAACAAAACAACAAGCTGTGAGAAATAATTAGAAAAGTAACAGCAACTTAAAACTTCTTGTCAATAGGGGGGCGCTGTTTTCACTTTGGAAAAAATCATGCCCAAATGAAACGGCCTCGTACTCTTTTCTAGATCATACAATATGCATATTATTATTACTATTGGATAGAAAACACTCAGAAGTTTCTAAAACTGTTTGAATTATGTCTGTGAGTAAAACAGAACTCATTTTGCAGCAAACTTCCATGCAGGAAGTGAAAAATCTGAAAACGAGGCTCTGTTTCAGGGCCTGCCTATTCAATTGCCTTATATTTATCGATATGCATGCACTTCATACGCCTTCCACTAGATGTCAACAGGCAGTGGAAGGTGGAATGGGGTGTCTAGCGTGATCTTGAGGCCGAACAAGAGTTTTGGAGGGCAGGTCAGGAATTATTCTTTGTCTACGAGGCGCGCCGCGAGACTCGACATGCTCTGAAAAGCTTTACGTATACACGCGAATATCTCACGGGCTTCTGATTTTATTTTGATACATGTGGATAATAACATCATATTAAGTAGGGTTTTTTCAACTGAAGTTTTATCAGTTTAATTCAAGGCGTTTATTGGGCTTTTGGAATTTTCTGTTCTTTGCGCCAAGAGTTGATGGGCATTGCGCCCACATGGCTAGCCAAGGTGCTAATTCGACCAAGAAAAGAAATGGACATTCTAAAACCAAAACCAACGATTTTATTTGACCAAGGACTCCTTTGTACAAACATTCTGATGGTAAGCCTCAACAAAAGTAAGAAAAACATTTTATGATGTAATTTCGTATTTTGTGTAAAATGTTGATCCTATTCTCCGGCCGTTTTGTGCTGAGCGCTTGTCTCGAATAACGCAAGCTGTATGTTATGGTAAAAGTTATTTTAAAAATCTAACAACGGTTGCATTCAAGAAGACCACAGTGTATCTTTCATTGCCATACAACAAGTATTTTTATGTAAAGTTATGATGATTCTGTTGGTCAGATTAGGTGAGTGTCAAAATATCTCTGGAGATTCTGGTGAATCGATGCTACGTATTCACAATGCATAATCAGGATTTGTAGCTCTAAATATGCACATTTTCCAACAAAACATAATTGTATCGTATAACATGATGTTATAAGACTGTCATCTGATGAATTTGTTCAAGGTTAGTGATAATTTTATATCTTTTGCGGTTTTTGCGAAAGCTACCTTTTGCGGTGATAAAATGCGTTTGTTGTGTTGGCTATTGTGGTAAGCTAATATAATTCTATATTGTGTTTTCGCTGTAAAACACTTAAAAAATCGGAAATATTGGCTGGATTAACAAGATGTTATCTTTCATTTGCTGTACACCATGTATTTTTCATAAAAGTTTATGATGAGTATTTAGGTATTTCACGTTGCTCTCTGTAATTATTCTGGCTGCTTTGGTGATATTTTTGATGGTAGCTGCAATGTAAAACTATGATCATACCTCAAATATGCACATTTTCGAACAAAACATAAATGTATTGTATAACATGTTATAAGACTGTCATCTGATGAAGTTGTTTCTTGGTTAGTGACTAATTTTATCTCTATTTGGTCGGTTTTGTGATAGCTACCTATGCGGTAGAAACATGGTGAAAATATGCGGTTGAGTCTTTGGCTATTGTGGTTAGCTAATAGAAATACATATTGTGTTTTTGCTGTAAAACATTTTAAAAATCGGAAATGATGGCTGGATTCACAAGCTGTTTATCTTTCATTTGCTGTATTGGACTTGTGATTTCATGAAAATTATATTATATGATATCCCTGTCCCGTTAGGCTAGGCTATGCTAGTCAGCTTTTTTGATGAGGAGGATCCCGGATCCGGGAGAGAGAAGTGGCAGAGGATAACAACATAAGGTGCATGATTGTCTCTACAGGTAGCTCATTGTCTGTGTAAAGGAGGTGGTTCAGCTGAAGACCTGAAGGCTCATGTTAGCCTGCTGATCTAATGTCTAGGCTTTAGCTCAGCAGGCTAACACAGTCTTTCACCACAGGAGCTCCTGGTTGGAACCCAGTCGGTTACACTAGGCAGTCACATCTATATTTAATGRTGGTGGCCCTAATAGCCAGAGTGGTTTTTGAAATGTAGTGCTATTTGAAAAGCTACTTTGCCCCTATGAGCCACCGTGTTAATATCACTTCACCTCTCTTAACCTCTGACCTATCATTCTGTCATACACACTGTGTTAGTTGTATGAGCCAGGACTCTGTCTAATGAACGTTGTGTGCACCTCCCATGAGTTTAAGTAACCGACAGACAAAGCCAATGTGAAAGCAGCCATTTAGCCACAGAGTAACCCACAGAGCCAAATTGTACCCCGTCCCCTATTTAGTTCACTACCCTATGGGCCCAGGTCAAAAGTAGTGTACTATAAAGGGAATAGGGTGCCATTTGGGACGAAACCAATGTTAAAGCAAACATTAAGTTGTCAGGATCAGAGTCTTCTCCATCCAATGTGGATCTGCCTCACTCCTCCCCCTGGGCTTCTGTTTTCTGGGCCCAATGCGAACACATCACTTGATTCCTTTGGGGGAGAATACAAATGTGACTAAATGTACATATTCAGTTGCTCTAACAAAATGTGGCATAACATAGGACAGAATGTAAAAATATAATGATGCTTGAAATAATTTCCAGTGATCTTTAACTCTGTGGTTCCTAACAATGAGAAACACTTGATCATATTGCTCTTGTTTTCCAAGGGGTTTGTGAAATAATCAAACTATACTTTCATTTCCTTAGGCATATAGTGTTCCCATTTATGAGCATCCTCTGTTGTAATTCACCGCTACTAATATGGTCTGTGACATGATGACATAGTATGCACTCAATTAGGACAACTGATTTAAAACGCATTTGACACAATGGTTATAGACAACAACAGATATTTTTGTGATACGACAAAGAGTTTGTCTACACAAAAATGATTTACATAACCAATTTCTGTGTACACTAGCTCAGTGTCAAGTGCATTGTACATTTTTTGTAGTAATTGAACGTGTACAGGGCCAATGTCATCACTGCACAGACCATATTAGTACTACATCAGTTGTACAACTTAAGTGTGTATGGGGGCATAGCGACTGACAATCTGCTAGTGAACCCGACACTGGGGGATTTCTGCATGGGGCTCTTGGGTTTCTACAGTGCCATGCATGCTGATTTGTTATGTGTGATTAAGGTCATGTATGAACCAAATAGGATTTAAATGATGCCTCTGGGTTGACTGCAATGCAATGGGGAGCAGAGAGCACGAGATGAGACTCAGTTTCTTAGGGCTCATTAACAAATGATTTTGTTACAGTTTTTTTGAATTGCTTACACACTAAAATTAAAAGTAGTACACTATTAGCAAAACCTTACACTCAAGAAGCAAAACATCAGCCCATATTTGCACAACTATAAGCACATTGTCAACCTCACACTTGTTGCAAAACTCTACACACAGTGATTTGCAAAACACTAAACACACTTAACATACATTACACACAAAAATCTATCATGAAGTCACGTCCTTGCAATACCAAAGCACTGACTGTCAAATTACCACACCGTCCAACCAATTGGTTCAACACAGTCATCARGTGTGCAAACACTCGTTTGCTTAATTGTAGACACACCAATCAGGTGTATAAGCACTATAAAAAGCAGCAGGTGAGTTCATCGGTCTTCAAGCACAATGGAAAGAGTCAGAGAAAGAGTAAGACGAGGAGGAGGAGGACGACGACGAGGAGAACGAGGAGGACGAGGAGAATGAGAACGAGGAGGAGGAGGAAGACAAGAAGGTGCTCAAAGAGAACCGAATCTGACAAATGAGATCCGCGCAACACTGGTTGACCACGTTGTCAACCACGGCCTGACGCTGAGGGAGGCTGGACTGCGAGTACAGCCAAATCTAAGCCGATATACAGTGGCAAGYGTGRTGAGAACATTTCGACTRGAAAATAGGTATTGTAAAAATATCATCATATCAAAAACATCTRCACGGTTTCAGTAACTKCTTACARTACTGTATTCTATGCACTATCAGCACTTCTGTTACCTTTTCCTGTGAAATTACTGTACTATTGTATACTGKKTTTTTTTCTACATAGGATTGAGGGTCAGGGAYGACAAGGGGGAAGGCCTCCTATGTTCACAGAACAGCAAGAGAGGGAGATAGTMAACATGGTTTTGGCCAACAATGCTATAACACTCAAGCAGCTCCAAGCTAACATTGTCAATAACCACGYCATTTTCAACGATATCCATCAGGTCTCAACATCAACACTGGCACGCATCCTAAAAAAAAAACATATTCAAATGAAGCAAATTTATCGAGTGCCTTTCGAGCGCAATTCCGAAAGGGTGAAACGACTGCGGCATGATTATGCAGAGGTATGTATTCACTTTAGCAGTGTGATCTTGCATACTGTCTCATAATCTTTTACTGTACTGTAATATGTATACTAGATCTACACTGAACTACACAATTTTGCCTGACACTGTTTTTCAGAGAGTTTTACGAATGGATGGAGAGGAGATCCAGCATGAGTTCATTTACGTAGATGAGGCTGGGTTCAACCTGACGAGAACACGAAGGAGGGGAAGAAACATCATTGGCCACAGGGCTATAGTCAATGTCCCAAGGCAACGTGGGGGTAATATAACACTCTGTGCAGCCATTACACAGAATGGGGTCCTCCACCGCCATGCCCATATGGGTCCTTACAACACAGCACTCATACTTACATTCTTGGACCAATTGCACAACATAACAGCAGCAAATCAAATCGATCATATGCAATACATTGTTGTCTGGGACAATGTGTCTTTCCACCGCTCTGCTCTGGTTCAGAACTGGTTTCAGCAACATCCACATTTCACCGTCCTATATCTTCCACCATACTCTCCATTCCTCAACCCTATAGAAGAGTTTTTCTCGGCATGGCGGTGGAAGGTATATGATCTCCGTCTCCAGGCTGAGGTACCCCTCATCCAAGCCATGGAGGAGGCCTGTGACCAGATGGAGGTAGCAGCAATGCAAGGATGGATTYGTCATTCAAGACGTTTCTTTCCAAGGTGTCTTGCTAATGACAACATTGCCTGCGATGTTGATGAAATTCTCTGGCCAGATCCAGCTAGGCGAAGAGACAATGTCTAGTTATTATTTTTTTTATTTTTTTGAACTTACAATACGTAAAGTGACGTTTGGTTACAGTATTATGAATCTCCATGTCAACATTTTGGGCGTGTTGAGAAATAAATGAGTTTCTTCAGTCTGCAACATTGGTCTTGTGTAGTGTTTGGTGAATGTACATTATATTTGTACTTTGTTGATAGTAGCCTACTCTAATCATAGGGAAGTAGAAGTGCTAAAAGTGTTTTAGGTTTATCACAGCAGAGTGTAACTCGTGCAAACAGAGTATAGTAATGTGAAACGTGTGTGTTTCATATGGTAATAAAGTGTGGTTTTTAAAAAGAAGTGTATAGTTTTTACAAGAGTGTTTAATTTTGCAAAGGATCTGTAGTGTTTTGCTAAATGGGTGTGTGGTTGTGGTAATTGTGTGTAGTGTTTTGAAAACACGGGCCCTGTTTTGAAAATCGTGCTTAAGCAATCAAAAAAAACTGTAAGCATGTTGTTGTACTGTTTATCACATGCTCTGGCTGAAATAATCCAACACAAAACACCCCGACCTGGTCTCAGAGCAGTTCCTATTATTCTGAATGGAAATCTGAGATACATCATTTAGTATGATATGTTATGTATTCATTTGTGGATGTCCATCACCCATTTCGTATGATATGTGACGAATTACAATTCGTATTATATGACTAAATGTCCATATGCAATATGTTACGAATTTGCAAAATGGATGATATGTTACAAAATCTTCTTAACTGGCTAATGTTAGCTAGACTAGGGGTTAGGGTTAAGTTTAAGTGTCAGGGTTAAGGTTCGGGTTAGGGTTAGGGATAGGGGAAGGGTTATCTAAAAGGGTTAAGGTTAAGGTTAGGGGAAGAGTTGGCTAACATGCTATGTAGTTGCAAATGAGCTAAAAAGTAGTAAGTAGTTGAAAAGTTGCTAATTATCTAAAATGCCAAAGTTGTCCATGATGAGATTCAAACTCACAACCTTTGGGTTGCTAGACATTTGCGTTATACATCAATCCACCCCAGCAAACCTACTTTAGTTTTTTGCCTTAAGTAACCATCTATCTTATGTAATCATACAAAACATATCTACTAATTTGAGTGTGCCGGATTTACTTTACTATGTTACGTCTAGTCTATGAGCCAAGGCTACACACCCAAGGAGCATTGATTCAATGTTTGGGGAGCCTGATATATAACTTATTAAAATGTTCATATGCTCCAAGTTCATATATTTCCCCAAAATTGCTTTCATTGCTTTTCGCTCCATGAGGAGTTGGTGATACTCCAATTTAGGCCGTGCAGAGAGTATGATGTGGGACTAAGAAACTTACGGCTGAATCCAAGTCTTAACTTGAAATGAATTATCTTGAACATGAATCTTTCAGTGTACTGTAAAATTATAAAATGACAGATGTGTCAATATCTCAAGTTAAGATTCTACTGTACACCCTAGTAAAATACATTTTGAGGTAGCACACTCAATTGCACAAGCATTTCACTCAGAAGCATTTCTCTACACCTGCAGTAACATCTGCTAAATATGTGTGTGACCAATAAAATTTGATTTGATTTGAATTTCACAGACACATAGCTAGCTACCCATTATTAAGCTGGGTTACAATGTTTCCATAGATGAATGGACCCGACAAAACAATTGAGTGTTAGCCCAGGTCCAATGCAGTCTGAAAACGGAAAACTTGCTGTTTTTGGCAGAGAGGTTTGGAACTTTCTTTCTTATTGGTCTATGAACTAATTTGCCATCTGGTGATGTCGCCAGGCAGGTCAATACTCAATTCCACCAAAACAGGCAGACATTTCGGCAGTCTTTTCAACAGTTCTTACACTAAAAGGACATTGTCATCATTTTCACAATTTCACAGTATTATTCCAACCTCATAGTGTGAAAAAATATATAAAACACATTTTTGACTGCACTAGGTCTTTAATACTAATAATGTCAGAAAGGAATAAGAGAAAACGATGGGTGAACTGTACTGTATGGTAACAGTTTCATAATGCTCTCAGTATGTATTCTGAATGAACAGATGGGGTAGACGGAGCGCGTGTGCTGGCCTGCCAAGGTTAATTGTTTATTTTCACTGGCGGCAGTGGTCTGTTCTGATTACTGTTATCAGAGGAGAGGATTGAATGGCCCAGTCCACCATGGCCAAAGCCTTCAGGAGACTTGGTTATCTCCCTTTGTGTGTGTGTGTGTGTGTGTGTGTGTGTGTGTGTGTGTGTGTGTGTGTGTGTGTGTGTGTGTGTGTGTGTGTGGTGTGTGTGTGTGTGTGTGTGTGTGTGTGTGTGTGTGTGTGTGTGTGTGTGTGTGTAAGGGTTAAAGGGTTAAAGGGGAAATTATGTGGTTAAGGCAGTAATGGTGCCAGATCCTGAGAGTGATTTTTGTTTTACCTTTATTGAAGTCAGTTAAGAACAAATTCGTATTTACAAAGACGGCATACCAGGCAAAAGGATTTTAAAAAATGTAATAAAAATATAGGACAAAACACACATCAAGACAAGAGAGATACCACAACACTGCATAAAGAGAGACCGAAGACAACAACATAGCATGGCAGCAACACATGACAACACAGCATGGTAGCAACACAACATGACAACAACATGCTAGCAGCACAAAACATGGTGCAATCCTTATTGGGCACAGAAAACAGCACCAGGGGCAAGAAGGTAGAAACAACAAAACATCACACGAAGCAGCCACAACTGTCAGTAAGAGTGTCCATGATTGAGTCTTTGAATGAAGAGACGGAGACAAACTGTCCAGTTTGAGTGTTTGTTGCAGCTCGTTACAGTCGCTAGCTGCAGTAAACTGAAAAGAGGAGCGACCCAGGGACGTGTGCTTTGGGGACCTTTAACAGAATGTGACTGGCAGAACGGGTGTTGTATGTGGAGGATGAGGGCTGCAGTAGGTATCTCTGATAGGGGGGAATGAGGCCTAAAAGGGTTTTATAAATAAGCATCAAACAGTGGATTTTGTGACGGTATACAGAGATTACCTGTTTACAGAGTAGTATAGAGTGCAGTGATGTGTCCTATAATGAGCATTGGAGGCAAATCTGATGGCCGAAGGGTAAAGAACATCTAGCCTCTCGAGAGCACCCTTACCTGCCGATCTATAAATTATGTCTCCATAATCTAGCATAGGTAGGATGATTATCTGAATCAGGGTCAGTTTGGCCGCTGGGTGAAAGAGGAGCGATTACGATAGAGGAAACCAAGTCTAGATTTAACCTTAGCCTGCAGCTTTGATATGTGCTGAGAAAAGGACAGTGTACAATCTAGCCATACTCCCAAGTACTTGTATGAGGTGACTACCTCAAGCTCTAATCCCTCAGAGGTAGTAATCACACCGGTGGGGAGAGGGGCATTCTTCTTACCAAACCACATGACCTTTGTTTTGGAGGTGTTCAGTACAAGGTTAAGGGCAGAGAAAGGCTGTTGGACACTAAGAAATCTTTGTTGTAGAGTGTTTAACACAAATTCAGGGGAGGGGCCCGCTGAGTATAAGACTGTATCCTCAGCATATAAATGAATGAGAGAGCTTCCTACAGCCTGAGCTATGTTGTTGATGTAAATTGAGAAGAGCGTGGGGCCTATCTGTGGTTGAATTTGTACATTTGCTTAACTTAATGTTTAAGGCTCTATCGAGCCTTGGCATACTCCGTTGGTGACAGGCAGTGGCTGAGACAGCAGATGTTCTGATTTTATACAGTGTCCTCTTTGAGAGAGGTAGTTAGCATACCAGAGATAATACTATAGACATCAAGAGAGCTAGTCATTTGATTATTGACAGGTTTGTTTTGATAAACAGGGTAATATAGAAGTTGGCCTATAACAGTTAGGATCAGCTTGATCTCCTCCTTTAAATAATTATGACATCATGTCTCCTGACCSCTCCTGTCTCAGCCTCCAGTATTTATGCTGCAGTAGTTTATGTGTCGGGGGGCTAGGGTCAGTTGGTTACCTGGAGTACTTCTCCTGTCTTATCCAGTGTCCTGTGTGAATTTAAGTATGCTCTCTCTAATTCTCTCGTTCTCTYTTTCTCTCTGAGAACCTGAGCCCTAGGACCATACGTCAGGACTACCGGGCATGATGACACCTTGCTGTCCCCAGTCCGCCTGGCCTTGCTGCTATTCCAGTTTCAACTGTTCTGCCTGCGGTTACGGAACCCCTACCTGGTCCTACAGTAGCCTGCCGTTTTTAACCTCAACTCGTAATTTGAATTTTTCGGCTATTGAAAACCAATTGAGGATAATATCATCCTGATAAATATTTATCCCATTACACCATGCTTGGTTCGACTTTATGAAACATTTTTTGAAGAATCTCTTGCGCTAACTCTCTATAATAATTATGCTAACACTTCTACCCTTCTCTCTTTCTTCCGGCTGTAGGTGATCCTCTCTGGCGAAGTCCCTTTAGGACCATGCCGTGCGGGACTGCAAACACTGGCCTATTTTTTACGCTAAAATAAAGGGTGGACTCCTTGCTGTCTCCCAGTGCCGGCTGTGCCTTGCTGCTATTCCAGTTTCAAGCTGTTCTGCTCTGCTCGATTATGGAACCGCCACCTGTCCCAGACCTGTTGTTTTCAACTTTGATGATCGGCTATGAAAGCCAACTGAAAATTATTCATGATATTATTTGACCATGCTTGTCACTTAATGAAAATTTTTTAGACATTGCTGAGCAGTGTTCTGTTATAATCTCTCCACCCGCACAGCCAGAAGAGGACTGGCCACCCTCATAGCCTGGTTCCTCTCTAAAACCGGTAATCTCCTAGGTTTTGGCCTTTTAGGGAGTTTTTCCTAGCCACCGTGCTTTCTACACCTGCATTACTAGCTGTTTGGGGTTTTAGGCTGGGTGTCCGTACAGCACTTCGAGATATTAGGCTGATGTACGAAGGGCTAATAAAATAAAATTAGATTGATTGATTGATCATTGTTTTTTGGTAACAGCAGTAGTGGTGCCAGATCCTAGGAGTGATGACAACATTGTTTTGGGTAAAGGTGTGGTTACAGCAGTAGTGGTCAGATCCTGGGAGTGATGATGTCATTATTTGGTAAAGGGGTGTGGTTACAGCAGTAGTGGTGCAGGTCCTGGGGAGTGATGATGTCATGTTTTGGGTAAAGGGTGTTGGTTACAGCAGTAGTGGTGCCAGAGCCTGGGATGATGTTGTCATTGTTTTGGGTAAAGGGGTGTGGTTACAGCAGTAGTGGTGCCAGAGCCTGGAGTGATGCTGTCATTGTTTTGGTAAAGGGTGTGGTTACAGCAGTAGTGGTGCCAGATCCTGGAGTGATGCTGTCATTGTTTTTGGTAAAGGGTGTGGTTACAGCAGTAGAGGTGCCAGATCCTGGAAGTGATGATGTCATTGTTTGGGTAAAGGGTGTGTTACAGCAGTAGTGGTGCCAAGATCCTGGGAGTGATGATGTCATTGTGGGTAAAGGGTGTGGTTACAGCAGTAGAGGTGCCAGATCCTGGGAGTGATGCTGTCATTGTTTTGGTAAAGGGGTGGTTACCAGTAGAGGTGCCGATCTGGAATTATATGATTTTTGGGTAAGGGTGTGGTTACAGCAGTAGAGGTGCCAGATCCTGGAAGTGATGGGAAATCTGGTTGTGATGGCTTCACCAGCTTCGCCTGCTGGGGGTGAACTTTCATGCAATTGTTTGTCACGTTCCTGACCTATTTTTCCTTTGTTTAACTTTGTTTAGTTGGTCAGGACGTGAGCTGGGTGGGTAGTCTATGTTTTGTGTTTCTATGTTGGGTTAATGTGTGCCTGATATGGTTCTCAATTAGAGGCAGGTGTTTGACGTTTCCTCTGATTGAGAACCATATTAAGGTAGGTGTTCTCACTGTTTGTTTGTGGGTGGTTGCTCCTGTGTCCGTATATGTCTACCACACGGGACTGTTTCGTTTTGTCGTTCGTGTATGTAGTCTGTTCCTGTCGTGCGTTCTTCGTTATATGTAAGTTCTCAATCCAGGTCTGTCTACGTCGTTTATTTTTTTGTGATTCTCTAGTGTTCTTCGTGTTTTCGGTTTCGTTTAATAAATCATTATGTCAAACTATCACGCTGCGCTTTGGTCCAATCCCTACTCCTCCTCTTCAGACGAAGAGGAGGAGAACGACCGTTACAATTGTGGCATTCTCTGTGGGCAATTGACCATTATGTGTTAAACAAACTGCTTGATGAATCCAAAACACTTAAGCAAGACAAGGGTTTTAATGTCTGTGTAGCACTGGAGCTCATAACTTTGACTGTGTCACATTTTGAACCGAAGCACAGGAACCCAATTAATCTTGGTTATATCCCCATAAAGCCCTCCTACTAAGACAACCACCAGGCAGATTTTTCCTTCTCTCCTATCCCAAATGGCAGCCTATGCCCTATGTAGTGCATTACTTTTGATCAGCGACAAATCATTTTTCTCTCTCCATACCACGCAGGGTGTTCTTATGACAACAAACTGCCTGGCAGTTCTCACCTCCCATTGCTTTGTTGGAGTCAGCCTTGGCTCGCAGGCCATTTCAGGCAGCTTGTGTCTCCTCCAGGCCATTTCAGGCAGGTTGTGTCTCCTCCAGGCCAATTCAGGCAGGCTGTGTCTCCTCCAGGCCAATTCAGGCAGGCTGTGTCTCCTCCAGGCCAATTCAGTCAGGCTGTCTCTCCTCCAGGCCATTTCGGGCAGGCTGTGTCTCCTCCAGGCCATTTCAGGCAGGCTGTGTCTCCTCCAGGACATTTAAGGCAGGCTGTATCTTCTCCAAGATATGTCAGGCGGACTCTGTCTCTTTCAGCACATGCTTTATGCTGGTTAATAAAACAATGCTCCTTCGGTGTATTCTCTGGCAACAGTTTAGTCAGAGTGTATGGTACTACAACATGTTTTCATAAAGACTACATATACTGAGTAGGTTCTTACGTATAAGGCTAGAAGGAATTCATTTGAAAACCCAGATTTTATCATTTCAAGGTCCTGAAACCTTTTAAAGTGGCTGTATGTAGGCAGCAGCCTCTCTGTGTTAGTGATGGCTGTTTAACAGTCTGATGGCCTTGAGATAGAAGCAATKTTTCAGTCTCTCGGGCCCAGCTTTGATGCACCTGTACTTACCTCGCCTTCTGGATGGTAGCTGGGTGAACAGGCAGTGGCTCAGGTGGTTGTTGTCCTTGATGACCTTTTTGGCCTTTCTGTGACATCGGGTGTTGTAGGTGTCCTGGWGGGCAGGTAGTTTGCCCCCGGTGATGCGTTGTGCAGACCGCACCACCCTCTGGAGAGCCCTGCGGTTATGGGCGGTACAGTTGCCGTACCTGGCAGTGATGCAGCCCGACAGGATGCTTTCAATTGTGCATCTGTGAGTGTGAGGGTTTTAGGTGACAAGCCAAATTTTGCTGTTGCCTTTTCTTCACCTCACTGTCTGTGTGGGTTGACCATTTCAGTTTGTCCGTGATGTGTACACTGAGGAACTTAACTTTCCAACTTCTACACTGCTGTCCTGTCAATGTGGATAGGGGGGTGCTCCGTCTGCTGTTTCCTGAAGTACACGATCATCTCCTTTGTTTTRTTGACGTTGTGAGAGGTTGTTTTCCTGACACCACACTCCAAGTGACCACCTCCTCCCTGCAGGCTGTCTCGTCGGAGTTGATAATCAAGCCTACCACTGTTGTGTCATCTGCAAACTTGATCATTGAGTTTTAGGCGTGCATGGCTACGCAKTCATGGGTGAACAAGGAGTACAGGAGTGGGCTGGGCATGCACCTTTGTGGGGCCCCAGTGTTGGGAGATCCAACTACCTACCTCATCCCCATATTGTTATAATTAACTTTTTTTTCTTCACTTTTGCAAACCARTATTTCTACTTGCACATCATCATCTGCACATCTATCACTCCAGTGTTAAGTTGCTAAATTGTAATTACTTCGCAACTATGGCCTATTTATTGCCTTACCTCCTTACTCCATTTGCACACACTGTAAATAGATATTTCTATTGCGTTATTGACTGTACTTTTGTTTATCTCATGTGTAACTCTGTGTAACTCTGTGTTGTTTTTTGTCGCACTGCTTTGCTTTATCTTGGCCAGGTCGCAGTTGTACCTGGGAACTTGTTCTCAACCGGCCTATTGGGTTAAATAAAAAAATGTACTTAAGATTTTCTGGGCTAACAATGTAAGAAATAATACATTAAAAAAACACTACAAAGATTCCTAAGGACTGAAACATGGAGTCCATCTGAAACATGATGAATAAAGCTGTAGTATTTAATGGAGTCCATCTGAAACATGATGAATAAAGCTGTAGTATTTAATGGAGTCTATTTAAAACAGGTTGAGTGATGTAGTGAGGTAGGTGGGTCCATCCATCGCCTCGCCTCGCTCCCTCCCCACCCTCCTCTCTCCCTATTCCTCTCCTCCTCCTCCTCTGTCTCTCTCCCCCTCTTTCTCTAGATGTGATGCACTTCCTCTCCTCCTTTAACTATCTCTTTCTACTACCTCCCCACCCTTCTCTCTCTCTTCTCCTCCTCCTCTCTCTCTTTCTCTCTCTCTCTCTCTCTCCTTCTCTCCCTCTCTAAGTGTAATGCACCGCCTCTCCTCCTCTCTCTCTGTCACTGTCTTGAGGTGTAATGTTGTGTAAAATGGAGCCTGGTCCACTAAGTCCTCGCTTTATTAGTTTTCTTTTTATAGACTGCGATTTGCACAAATCTTTTCCTGGACTCCATATGTTCGATGTGGGCCAGTGACTAGGTTTTTCCCATGCAATGAAAGCATGCTACTTTAGTCAGTGGATATAAGTGGCAAAGAGACTAGTAAAAAAAAGTATCTCAGTCATTGAGTAATATCTACACCTACACAGTCCAGATGGATAGTACTATTCAATTAATCATTTTGAGCATCCAGCAGCAGGTTTACTTTTGCACTTAAAAATGGGTTTATTGATTGATTGCCTATATTTAATCAGGTAAGTTATTGAGAAACACATTCTCTTTACAATAACGACCTTGATAGATAACGATCTGATTGATTCAATATTTTTCAATGGATTCTTTCTTCTGCCATGGATACTCGAACGTTAACCCGTTATAAAGAAACGTTAACCCGTTATAAAGAAATGAAAACACGTTATAAAGAAAACTGCAGGAATGTGAAATGGCATGCGTGTTTTCCAAGATCATAACATTAAAAGTATCTCTCATTTGCAGTATCTCTTATTTACAGTATCTCTCTCTTACATTACATTTCATTTACAGTATCTTGCATTTACACTATCTCTCATTTACAGTATATCTCATTTACAGTATATCTCATTTACAGTATCTCTCCAATAATTATACTTAATTTACAGTATCTCACATTTACAGTATCTCTCATTTACAGTGTATCTCATTTACAGTATATTTAATTTACAGTATCTCTCTTTTACAGTATCTCTCCCTTACATTATATTTAATTTACAGTATCTTGCATTTACAGTGTCTCTCATTTACAGTATCTCTCATTTACAGTTTCTCTCATTTACAGTATCTCTCATTTACAGTATATGTAATGTGCAGTATCTCTCATTTACAGTATCTCTCATTTATAGTATCTCTCATTTACAGTATATTTACTTTACTTTACTGACTTTATTGTCCCCGTTGGGAAATGTTGTTGCAGTGTCATGTACATGTTTCAAGTGGTGTTCAAATACAAAACAAATTGCCATACAACTTTCATAACAGTTACATACCAATAAAAAGAGACTAGCCTGCTGGCCTTACTGGGTCGATAGGAACATTAGACCGAGCTATTTAGGAGGGATATCACACATGGCACAAATGATTGTCTAGTTGTGTTTTTCCTGCCAAGGAGTGCCCTACACTTGCACCGAGAGAGGAGTAGTTCAAAGTCCGGGTACAGGGGGAGGCTTGGGTCAAAAATTATTTTGTGAGCCTTGCAGAGGGCCCTGACCTTAAAGATCTCATCCAAGCGTGTCTGTTTGACTCCAAGTACCTTGCTTGCTGTGGTGATCATCCTTCTCAGCATTTTTCTCTGGCTGACAGTGGCATTGCCAAACCAACAAACAATTTAAAAAGTTTAAATACTCTCAATGAAAGATTTGTTAAACAGAGTCAGTATAGTACAGTCAATATTAAAAGATCCCTGCTTTTTGAGAAAGTACAGTCTCTGTTGACTCTTTGTACATTTACTCCGCTGAAGCTTATTGTCCAAGAGGACACCTAGATATCTGTATACCTCTACAATCTCTATGTTCTGACCTCTGATAGATGTTGCAGAGGTAGGTGTTGTACGCTTCCTGAAGTCTTTGGTCTTATTGGTATTGAGGATCAAGTGTGATTTGTCACACCACTCTACAAAGTAATTTAGGCCATGGTGTTCCTCGTTATCATGCAACAGGCTGATCAAGGCAGTGCCATCAGCAAACTTTATGAGGTTTCTGTCAGGATGGGAACTAGTACAACTATTAGTGTACGATATGTATAGGAGTGGGGACAAAACACATCCCTGAGGAGAGCCTGTGTTGGTGGTGCGTATGTCCGACACGTGGGGACCTACTTTGACCCGCTGTGATCTTTGGCTCAGGCAGTCCAATAGTCACTAAACCAGCCCCCCATCTAAGGAGAAGTCCCGAATGAGTCTCTGTGCCAGAATGTAAGCCTGGATTGTGTTGAAGGCAGAAGAAAAGTCAACATACAAAACCCTGACATGGGATTTGGCACCCTCTAGATGTCTCTAGACCATGTTGAGGAGAGTAAGAATGGTATCATCAACTCCTCTGCTAGGCTCATAGGCAAACTGAAATGGGTCGAGGAGCTTCTGGGTGGCACTGAGAATATGACCTTTTAGAATTTTCTCAAGGCATTTCATTACTAAGGATGTCAAGGCACAGGGTGGAAGTCATTCAGCACCGAGGGATTAGATGCTTTAGGAATGGGTATAATTATTGAGTGTTTCCACAATACTGGCACATATTGCTGGTCGAGCGATGATTGGAAAATGTCTGTAAAAACACCATCCAATTGTTCAGCACAGTGCTTTAACACGTGCCCACTTATTTTGTCTGGGCCTGGGCCTGTGTGCATTACATCTCCTGAACAACTTAAACAATTTAATTGTTTAACTTCTCTGGGATAGGTGGGACGGTAGCGTCCCACTTGGCCAAAATCCAGAAAAAATGTAGGGCGCCAAATTCAAATATATTACTATAAAAATCAATCTTTCATGAAATCACACATGAAAGACACCAAATTAAAGCTACACATGTTGTGAATCCAGCCAACATGTCTAAGTTCAAAAAGGATTTACTGCGAAAGCACACCAAACAATTATGTTAGCTCAGTACATAGCCACAGAAAAACACAGCCATTTTCCGAGCAAAAGATAGTAGTCACAAAGAATTAATCACTAACCTTTGATGATCTTCATCAGATGACACTCATAGGACATCATGTTACACAATACATTTATGTTTTGTTCGATAATGTGCATATTTATATCCACAAATCTCGGTTTACATTGGCGCCATGTTCAGAAATGCCTCCAAAATATCCGGAGTAATTACAGAGAGCCACATCAAATAACAGAAATACTCATCGTAAACTTTGATGAAAGATACATGTTTTACATATAATTAAAGATACACTTGTTCTTAATGCAACCGCTGAATCAAATTAAAAAACAACTTTACGTAAAAAGCACACCATGCAATAATCTGAGACGGCGCTCAGATTTAACAACATTTCTCTGCCATGTTGGAGTCAACAGAAATACAAAATTACATCATAAATATTCCCTTACCTTTGATTATGTTCATCAGAATGCACTGCCAGGAATCCTAGTTCCACAATAAATTGTTGTTTTGTTCGATAATGTCCATCACTTATGTCCAATTAGCTACTTTTGCTAGCATGTGTAGTACACGTGTCCAAACGCTCGCGCAGATGCAGGCAAACGTCGGATGAAAACTTCAAAAAGTTATATTACAAGTCGAATAAACTGGTCAAACTTAGTAGAGAATCAAGCTTCAGGATGTTGTTATCATTTATGTCCAATAAGGTTCCAACCGGAGAATTCTTTTCAGTCTCTATAAGTAATGAAACGCATGGCAACATCATGAGGAATGCACGTGACCAAGAACTGGCAATCTGCCAGACCACTGACTCAAACACCTCCCATCCGGTCCCACATCACAGTATAGGCTTCATTCAGCGTTCTACAGACTGTTGACATCTAGTGGAAGGCGTAGGAAGTGCAAACAGATCCATATATTACAGGGAATTGAATAGGTGATGAGTTTAACAATGACCAGTATCAGAATTCTCACTTCCTGTTTGGATTTCTTCTCAGGTTTTTGCCTGCCATACGAGTTCTGTTATACTCACAGACATCATTCAAACAGTTTTAGAAACTTCAGAGTGTTTTATATCCAATAGTAATAATAATATGCATATATTAGTGTCTGGGACAGAGTAGGAGGCAGTTCACTATGGGCACGCAATTCATCCAAAAGTGAAAATGCTGCCCCCTATATCAAAGAAGTTAACAACAACACTTTCAAGCATTTGTAATGATACTTCTATTTGTTTTACCTCCGACACAAAGTCGTCAGATTCAAATCTTGAGATTTAGCCATGTTCTGGCCCTCATGTCTCCCAAGGACAGCATTGGTTTTTTCCCCTGCCTATATGGGGGCACTAGCCATGGATGAAATCCCTTGCCAGGCCACCCTTGAGTTTCCTGAGGAGTGTCCTCTCCACCCTTTGCTTGTATGCCTCCTTGTCCACCAGTATCTGTTTTTTAATCTTGCGTTGTACATCTCTTAAAGCCCGTCTAGAAGCCTCAGCATGAACTGCCTTCTACCTACTTATTATGGCTGCAATCCCATTTAACGGGATCGATATGACAACAGCCAGTGAAAGTGCAGGGCGCCAAATTCAAACAACAGAAATCTCATAATAAAAACTCCTCAAGCATACAAGTATTTCACACCATTTTAAAGATACACTTGTTGTTAATCCCACCACAGTGTCCGATTTCAAAAAGGCTTTACAGCGAAAGCACCACAAACGATTATGTTAGGTCACTGCAAAATCACAGAAAAACACAGCCAAAGACAGGAGTCACAAAAAGCAGAAATAGAGATAAAATGAATCACTAACCTTTGATGATCTTCATCAGATGACACTTATAGGACTTCATGTTACACAATACATATATGTTTTGTTCGATAAAGTTCATATCTATATCCAAAAATATCAGTTTACCTTGGAGCCATGTTCAGAAATGCCTCCAATATATCCAGAGAAATTGCAGAGAACTACATAGAATTAAAGATACACGTGTTCTTAATGCAACCACTGTGTCAGATTTCAAAAAAGCTTTACGGCAAAAGCACAATATTCAATAATCTGAGAACAGCGTTCAGCCACAAAAGGAAGCCACACAGTTACCCGCCAAATTGTGCAGTCAACAAAACTAATAAATAGCATTATAAATCTTCACTTACCTTTGCTGATCTTCGTCGGAATGCACTCCCAGGACTCCCACTTCCACAAGAAATGTTTGTTTTGTTCGGTAATGTCCATAATTTATGTCCAAATAGCTATTTTTGTTAGTGTGTTTGTTAAACAAATCCAAAGTCAGGAAGCGAGTTCACTAAAAGCAGACGAAATGTCAAAAATGTCCGTAACAGTCAGTAGAAACATGTCAAACGACGTATTGAATCAATCTTTAGGATGTTTTTAATATAAATCTTCAATAATGTTCCAACCGGAAAATTCCATTGTCTTCAGAAGTGCGATGGAACAGAGCTCCCTCTCATGTGAACGCGCATAGTCAGAGCATGGTCAGCTCATGATAGACCTTACTCATTCCCGTCTCCTTCGGCCCCACTTCACAGTAGAAGCATCAGACAAGGTTCTACAGACTGTTGACATCTAGTGGAAGCCGTAGGAAGTGCAAACTGACCCATATCCCACTGTGTATTCGATAGGCGATGAGTTGAAAACCTACAAACCTCAGATTTCCCACTTCCTGGTTGGATTTTTTTCTCTGGTTTTTGCCTGCCATACGAGTTCTGTTATACTCACAGACATCATTCAAACAGTTTTAGAAACTTCCGAGTGTTTTCTATCCAATACTAATAATAATATGCATATATTAGCAACTGGGACTGAGGAGCAGGCAGTTTACTCTGGGCACCTCTGGACACCTTTTCATCCAAGCTACTCAATAATGCCCCTGCAGCCATAAGAAGTTTTAAGAAGTGATTTTAGATTATTTGATACACAAGGCTTATTGTTGGGAAGATTTTACAGATTTTAGTAGGCACAACTGACTCAACATAGAAGTTTACAAAGTCTAAAACAACATATGTGAGTTCATCAAGATCAGAGCTGCTTTCCTCAAATACTTCCCACATAGTACAGTCAAAACACCCTTGGAGACGAGTGATACTGTTGTCGTTCCAAATCTGGACAGTTTTAACTGTGGGTTTCACCCTCTCCATGAGATGACAGTTGGTTGGCCAGAGGAAGACAACATTGTCTTCTGATATCCACAGGGGAGGTCTGATGGTGGCAGAAAAAGCATTTGGTGTTGTCCCACAGCACAAATCAAGAGTATTATTTTTCCTATTGTGACATTTCACATACTGGTGGTACGTGCACAGGACCTTGTGCAAAGTACAGTTGTTATTAAAGTCCCCTAAAATATATGTCTACTTTACAGTATATTTAATTGACAGTATCTCTCATTTACAGTATCTCTCAGCCACAAGGTGATATAACACACATATAAAATGTTTGTTCTCACCAGAATATGTGAGCAGAGAGAGGAGCGGAATGTGCCCAATTTGACTGGAGCTTGGATCAAGTTTCCCAAAGGCTGGAGAATCTGCCTTCTATCCCGCTACGATTTTGCTGCAGTAGCACTCACATCATGAGCTCAGGGCATGCCCGGCCCAGCATGCATTTGTAGTCTACTTGTGTGCTGCTATAGCCCCCTGCATTAGCTACAGTCATGGAGTTCACTAAATACTTTCATAAAGAAACTGATAAAACACACAGGTGAAAAACAAGGTGACAAAGATGAGGACCAAGAGCAAGAGAGGAAGTGTGGTGATGTACTGTCCACAAGAAAAGTCATTGTGGAATCTGAAAAGACACTACTTACTATGTGCACATGCTAACAGAAAACAATGAGGTGGCAGCTAGCTAAGTGTGTCATTGCAGCAAAGTATTTATTAACAAAAAATCTGATCTCTTAAAAGTTTTGTTCATTTTCTTTCTATTATCTACACAATAGGCCATCATTGATTTTGCCCCAATAGACCTGGCATATTACTTCATTGAAGGAGCATTCTGTTTACATAGGGTTATTTTACCTACATTCCTTTAGGCTTACATACAGGTAAATAAAAAATAAAAAACTACACATCCGGCCCAGCCTGCCAAGAGTGTCCTGAAGGGTGATTAGCATCCCCAGTGGCTCTGAAAGCGCATTCTCCGCTGCTGGCCTGCTCTCCAGGCACCATTGCAATGGCCTGAATCTACAGACTCTGGCTGAGCCTAATAAAACATGTTTTGTTTATTTTGTATTTAATTTTAAGTAAGTCACAGCCTACATTGTGCGTAATTTATAGACTATATTTATTTAATACAACTTAACATTGTTTAAATACTGAGAGCGTAATGTCCCTGCCAGCCTAGCGTGTCGCACTAGCAAATGCTTAGGAAATATTTATTTGTAAGCTATAGCCTTGAAATAATTGAAATAATACAGATTAAATAATTAATTCTTATCCTCCCTGTCTGGCTCCTGACCTCTTTACAGTGTTTATATGCTGTTTAATATGACATGTAGGCTATTTGAAATGATGAGCGCTTCTCAGTCTCCTTTTCCTGTTGTTTATTGAAACACTTTTTATTCAAATCATATGGTTTGGTTCCAATACTTAAAAACCAAATGGTCGGTCCAGGTTGTCACATAAATAGATGGGTGTTGGTTAAATTGCAATTTTAATTAAATGGAGCGAATTTTGTACGTGCAGTTTTTTTGTGAGCGAGGAGTGGTTTTTAGCAGAGTGGTAGGAAAGGTTGGAAAGGATTTGGAGCGCCAGAGCAGTGAGCAAACACTGCTCATCACAGGATTTCCAACCGCTCAACTCCACTCACATACTCTGGTTCCCACATCCATTATTTATTTAGGTTTTATTATCATAGCCCTTTGGCTCTGGCTAGCTCTGTCCTGAGAGTCCAGTTCTGCATCCCAAATGACATCCTGTTCCTTATATAGTGCACTACATTTGACTAGAGCCCTGATCAAAAGTAGTACACTATATAGGAAATAGGGTGACATTTGGTATAAAGCCCAGGAGACCAACAGGCTCCTAGTAACTGAGATCCAATCCATTATACATGAGTACAGGGTTGGTTTGTATTCTCCAGAAGTAACCAACCTTTTACTCTTTTACGTGGAAAGTCACAGTAAAGGTATCGCCTGCGTCCCAAATTACACCCTATTCCCAATATTACACTACTTTTGAGCAGGACCCATAGGGACTTTGGTCAACAATAGTGCACTATACAGGCAATACGGTGTCTTTTGGGACGTAACCATTCTGTTTGCGGGCTGGTACATCTGGACCCAGGGGAGTGTGGAGGAGAGGATAGCTTTTATGGTGTGGTCAAAATGACAGGCCTGTGTGATCCTTCATTGTGCCAAGCTAAGAGGTGTGGGAGGCTGTGGAGGAGAGGACGTATGGGCATATGGGAGAGGATTGGGTGGGGTTGCATGGATATGGATCGGAGGAGGGGGTGGGAGAGAGACCGTACTGTAGCTAAGGGACATTCAAAAAGGTAGAAGGTATAATCTTACATTCGCAAATGAAGTAGGTCTATCACTTAGATTAAATATTACCCATCAGACGTCTTGAATGCAGAAGAGAACATGCTGGCATACACTACAGTAAATAAACAAACATATGTTACGTTTTCTACATGGGAGTTCAGTTAAATTGGCATCCCCATTGAGCACACAGACATCTGTAAGTGGCCTAAGAGGCCCTTGACATTCAGCTGAAAAAAAAAAATGTTTTAGCTGTTCTTTTGAAGGACAAACACAACAAAACCAAACATGAGCACCACAGAAGAAGATGTGAGAGATGGATAAGACTAGAATATGGGGAAGAAGGATAAGGTAAAGTAGCACTTCAAACAAGGACAAATGGGGTGTTGAAGTGCTGGAAGAGGAGAAGGATGGATACATAGCTGACCGAGGACACTCTTTGGTTCTCAGACATCCTTCAGGGGTGACATAGTTGGAGGAGGGATATGTAGACGTCTCTCAGGGCCTGACGACGACACCGCCTTCCTATCCTAATGGAGAGGACGTCTCAATTTTAAAAGCTTTCACTCCTTAGGGGCTGAGGAGAAGTTTGGAAGTAAACACAGTTAGCAAAACAGTATTATTTACTATTGATACACTCAAAGGATTGAGAGAAAATGTTGTATTTTCTCTGAAATCCCAAAACATTTGGGGAAACATTGTGGAATTTTGACAGTGATGGTTATAGTACTTCCATTGCTGTGCTTGGAAACACTTTGAAGTGTAGCTTTAACAATTGGAATTCTTCACATGAATTGTATCCAAGCACAGCATTGGAAATCCTTGTTAAACTATGCACAGTGAAAATGTGCTAGGTCTAAAATGAGATTTTAAAATGCCACCATCATCCCAGAACTCAGTTGACGGAAGCCAGGTTTGTTAGTGATATTCTATAGGTTTTCTATTGTTTCAAGAAGACATGCTGAAACTGTCAGGCAACTGTGCCTGCCTGTCTGGAAACCTCACCACCCTCTGCTCATGCTGATTTTACTGACTGTGTCCCAAATGGCACCCTATTCATGGGCCCTGGTCAAAAGTAATGCACTATATAGGGCATAGGTTGCTGTTTGAGATGCAGACATAAGAATGCATCTTTTTTAGCTCATGTGAAAGCAGTTGTTTTATCTATCCTTGTTATAAACATGTATATATGAGTTCTATCTAATAGGATGTATCTTTGCAAGTCCTAAACGAGCAACACAGATACAGTTGAAGTCAGAAGTTTACATACACCTTAGTAAAATACATTTAAACTCAGTTTTTCACAATTCCTGACATTTAATCCTAGTTAAAATTCCCTGTCTTAGGTCAGACAGGATCACCACTTTAATTTAAGAATGTGAAATGTCAGAATAATAGTAGAGAGAATGATTTATTTCAGCTATTATTTATTTCATCACATTCCCAGTGTAACATAACACATACACTCAATTAGTATTTGGTAGTGTTGCCTTTAAATTGTTTAACTTGGGTCAAACGTTTCAGGTAGCCTTCCACAAGCTTCTTGTGAATTTTGGCACATTCCTCCTGACAGAGCTAGTGTGACTGAGTCAGGTTAGTAGTCCCTCCTTGCTCTCACACACTTTTTCAGTTCTGCCCACACATTTTCTATAGGATTGATGTCAGGGCTTTGTGATGGCCACTCCAAAACCTTGACTTTGTTGTCCTTAAGCTATTTTGCCACAACTTTGGAAGTGTGCTTTGGCTCATTGTCCACTTGGAAGACCCATTTGCGACCAAGCTTTAACTTCCTGACTGATGTCTTGAGATGTTGCTTCAATATATCCACAAAATGTTCCTATCTCTATTTTGTGAAGTGCACCAGTCCATCCTGCAGCATTGCACCCCCACAAGATGATGCTGCCACCCCTGTGTTTCACGGTTGGGATGGTGTTCTTCGGCTTGCAAGCCTCCCCCTTTTTCCTCCAAATATAAATATGGTCTTTATTGGCATTATGGCCATTTTTGCTTCATCAGACCAGAGGACATTTCTCCAAAAAGTACAATCTTTGTTCCCATTTGCAGTTGCAAACCGTAGTCCGGTTTTTTTATGGCGGTTTTGGAGCAGTGGTTTCTTCCTTGCTGAGCTGCTTTTCAGGTTATGTCGATATAGGACTTATTTTACTGTGGATATAGATACCTTTGTACCTGTTTCCTCCAGCATCTTCACAAGGTCCTTTGTTGTTGTTCTGGGATTGATTTGCACTTTTCGCACCAAAGTACRTTCATCTCTAGGAGACAGAACGCGTCTCCTTCCTAAGCAGTATGACGGCTGCATGGTCCCCATGATGTTTATACTTGCGTACTATTGTTTGTACAGATGAACGTGGTACCGCCAGGTGTTTGGAAATTGCTCCCAAGGATGAACCAGACTGGTGGAGGTCTACCATTTTTTTTCTGAGGTATTGGCTGATTTCTTTTTGTTTTCCCATGATGGCGCTGGGCAGGCGGATGGCTCAGACGGCGCTGGGCAGGCAGGCAGCTCAGACGGCGCTGGGCAGGCAAGCAGCTCAGACTGCGCTGGGCAGACGACCGACTCTGACCTGCTGAGGCGCACAGTAGGCCTGGTGCGTGGTGCCGGAACTGGTGGTACCGGACTGGAGACACGCACCTCAAAGCTAGTGCGGGGAGCAGGACCAGTGCGTACAGGGCTCTGGAGATGCACAGGAGGCTTAGTGCGTGGTGCCGGAACTGGAGGTACTGGGCTGGAGACACGCACCACAGGGAGAGTGCGTGGAGGAGGAACAGGGCTCTGGAAACGCACTGGAAACCTGGTGCGTGGTGTAGGCACTGGTGGTACTGGGCTGGGGTGGGAAGGTGGCGCCGGATATACCGGACCGTGAAGGAGTACACGAGCTCGTGAACACCGAGCCTGCCCAACCTTACCAGGTTGAGTGTTCCCCGTAGCCCTGCCAGTGCGGCGAGGTGGAATAGCCCGCACTGGGCTATGCTGGCGAACCGGGGACACCCTACGTAAGGCTGATGCCATGTACACCGGCCCGAGGAGATGTACTGGAGGCCAGATGTGTTGAGCCGGCTTCATGGCACCTGGCTCGATGCCCACTCTAGCCCGGCCAGTGCGGCGAGGTGGAATAGCCCGCACTGGGCTAAGCACGCGTACTGGGGACACCGTGCGCTCCACCGCATAACACGGTGTCTGACCAGTACGACGCCCTCTCACTCCACGGTAAGCCCGGGAAGTTGGCGCAGGTCTCCTACCTGACTTCGCCACACTCCCCTTTAGCCCCCCCCCCAAGAAAGTTTTGGGTGAGCCTCTCGGGCTTCCAGCCACTCTGCCTTGCTAGCGCCTCATAATGCCGCCTCTCCGCTTTCGCTGCCTCCAGCTCCGCTTTGGGGCGGCGACACTCCTCTGGCTCTGCCCAGGGTCCTTTACCGTCTAGGATTTCCTCCCATGTCCATTCCTCCTGGTACCGCTGCTGCTGTCGCTGCTGCCCGTTTCCACGCTGCTTGGTCCGGGTTAGGTGGGTGGTTCTGTAACGGCAGTCTATTTCGTCCTCCTCATCGGACGAGGAGAGGCGAGAAGGATCGGAGGACCAATGTGCAACGTGGTAAGTTTCCATAATTTAATGACATGAAAACTAGACAAAATACAAAACAACAAACGTACTAACCGACACAGTCCTGTGTGGCACAAACACTGACACAGGAGACAACCACCCACAAAATCCCAACACAAAACAAGCCACCTATATATGATTCTCAATCAGGGACAACGATTGACAGCTGCCTCTGATTGAGAACCATATTAGGCTGAACACAGAAACAGACAAACTAGACACACAACATAGAATGCCCACCCAGCTCACGTCCTGACCAACACTAAAACAAGCACAACACATAAGAACTTTGGTCAGGACGTGACAAATTAGCCTATCAGAAGCTTCTAAAGCCATGACATCATTTTATGGAATGTTCCGAGCTGTTTAAAGGCACAGTCAACTTAGTGTATGTAAACTTCTGACCCACTGGAATTGTGATACAGTGAATTATAAGTGAAATAATCTGTCTTTAAACAATTGTTGGAAAAATTACTTGCACAAAGTAGATGTCCTAACCTACTTGCAAAAACTACAGTTTTTTTACAAGAAATTTGTGGAATCTAGTTTTAATGACTCCAACCTAAGTGTATGTAAACTTCAGACTTCAACTGTATGTATTTATATGTTGGTATTCTTATTCCACTCTTTTACTTATATTTGTGTGTATTGGGTAGTTGTTGTGGAATTGATACATTTCTTGTTGGATATTGCTGCACTGTCGGGAACTAGAAGCACAAGCATTTCGCTACACTCACAATAACATCTGCTAACCACGTGTATGTGACCCATAAAATGTGATTTGATTTGATTTGAAATGCTCCAGCTTTATTAATCCTGTTTCAGATGGTCTCCATTAAAACCCCCAGCTTTATTAATCCTGTTTCAGATGGACTCCATTAAAAACCCCAGCTTTATTAATCCTGTTTCAGATGGACTCCATTAAAAACCCCAGCTTTATTAATCCTGTTTCAGATGGACTCCGTTAAATAATACAGCTTTATTAATCCTGTTTCAGATAGACTCCATTAAATACTACAGCTTTATTAATTGTCACGTTCCTGACCTATTTTATGTTATTTTTGTATATGTTTAGTTGGTCAGGGCGTGAGTTGGGGTGGGCATTGTATGTTTTGTGTTTTCTATGTTTAGGGCACTTGAAATTAGCCWTATATGGTTCTCAATCAGAGACAGGTGTTTGACGTTTTCCTCTGATTGAGAACCATATATAGGTTGGCTGTTCACACTGTTTGTTTGTGGGTGATTGTCTTCCGTGTCTGTGTCTGTGCACCACACGGGACTGTTTTGGTTGTTCGGTTCGTTTATTGTAGTCTGTTCCTGTTCGTGAGTTCTGCGTGTTTTATGTAAGTTCCATGATCAGGTCTGTCTACGTTGTTTGTTTGTTATTTTGTATAAGTCAAGTATAGTTCGTGTCAGTCTTCGTCTTTTCAATAAATTCATTATGTCAACATACCTCGCTGCGTATTGGTCCACCGATCCTTCTCTCCTCTCCTCGTCCGAGGAAGAGGAAGACGACAGCCGTTACATTAATCCTGTTTCAGATAGACTCCATTAAATACTATAGCTTTATACTCCAACAGGCTGTTAGATACTTCCATTTCAGGCTCCACCCTTTGTGATGGGTTGGACATCAACGGATGGTGTCTAATGGTGAAAATGACTTCGAACAAGTAATTGGAATGGAAGCGCCCATGTGATGTGTAACCTCTACTAGATCAGTGTGCTAATAGTCTTATTCACAGGCTATTTTTCTATTCAGTCTTTGCTATTATTGATTCTTTGCTATTCAAATATATCTTAGCATATGCCATTCATCTTTTTTGACTGATGATTTTAGCCTGGGGTTTCTTGGGACGAGATGTTGTTTTCCCTCTATTACCTCCAGTCAGTCAGTCAGTCAGTCAGTCCGTCAGTCAGTGGTCGTGTTTCCCTGCTCAGGCGTTGTATGTATCAACCAATGGTTGCGTGACACATCTTTAGCTTCTCCGATGGGCACCAGATTGCTATAGCATATGATGTGGTTAGCTGATACGTAAAGCTCCCTACGCAGGCATTGTAAAATCTGTCATGCGTCAGCAATGTCTGAGCAGGAGAACAGAACCGATGCGTCTGCTGTGAGCTAACCAGGGTGTGAATGGATTTTCAAGAGATTGAACGGGATATTTTACGAATTGTGTTATTATTTTATTGTTTGCCGTAACATCATACAAAATGGATGATTTGTACACAATTGTGCACAATTTTCGTGGACCTGTTCTGGCTCGTGAGCACTACTTTCAAAATCACTGGCTGAGATGATACAAACCTTCATAACACATCTTTAAGCCACTCAACCATAAGAGAAGAGTCCCAGAGAGGGACTACTTATACCCTCGTGGATGTCTATAGCCTCAGCACGCCCCATCGTATCCATAGCAACTGTAGCTAACAATCGGCCAGCACCATCTGGAACACTGACAAAGACCTTGGGTTTCAGGGTGAAAGACCAAAATATATGTACATATGTTTACATGGAAAATGCCATGAGACACCACCAGCCAGTGAAAGATGTAGGTGTGTATGAAACCTAAACCCAATGCAATGTGCTAGCTGCTTCTGTAACTAATATCTCCATCTCAAATGACACACTATTCCCTAAATAGTGCACTTCTTTTGAGCAGGGCCCATAGGGCTCTGGTATAAAGTAATGCGTAGGGGCTACATGATTAATGGATGATGAAACCTCTATCAGGATGAGATAAGCAGTGAATCTCTCCATTATAAAATATATTCTCTGTGACAGGATAGGACAGGGTAATAGACCCTAGGGCAGGGCTGTTGTTAGCTTCCCTCTGGCTGAGCTCCTATAGACCCCTGGCCCAACCTGATCCCCAACTATGTGGCAACTGACCACCTCCATCAATGGATGTTGGATCCACAAGTTCCACACATTGTTAGTTTTAAATTTACAGTGGGGTCCATCCTTTTTTAACTAGGCAAGTAAGTTAAGAACAAATTATTTTTTACAATGACGGCCAAACTTTAACCCGGACAACACTGGGCCAATTGTGTGCCTCCCTATGGGACATCCAAACCCCTACGGATGTGATACAGCCTGGAATCGAACCAGGGTCTGTAGTGACACCTCTAGCACTGAGATGCAGTGCCTTAGACTGCTGCGCCACTCGGGAGCCCTGCCACCCCTTCTTAAAGATGAGCAAAAAATACTGTATAAAATAAATAACACAAACACTGAGCTATATTGTATGCTATGAAAAAATTGAAAATGTTATATTATACTAATACAATTGCTCAGAGAAAGAAGATAGATAGGGGTAGAAATGATTGAAACCCCTGTTTTCAAAACTCTAGCAACCTCCCCTTGCGAGGATAACGATACTGAGCCTTTAAAAAAATGTTTTATGATAGTGGAGAACACATTGGGAAGGATATAAGACCATTCCTCCATACAGAATCTTTCCAGATGTGTCTGCAGAAAAGAACCCTATACCTACTGTAAAATATGGTGGTGGATCTATAATATTATGGGGCTATTTCGCGTTTTAAGGTCAATTGGAGCCCTTGTTAAGGTCAACGGCATCATGAACTTTACCCAGTACCAGGACAATTGAGCCAAAAACCTGGTTGCCTGTGCCAGGAGGCTGAAACTTGGCCTCAAGTGGATCTTCCAATAAGACAATATTTTTTATAAATGTTTATTTAACCTTTATTTATCTAGGCAAGTCAGTTAAGAACAAATTCTTATTTACAATGACGGCCTACCAAAATTCAAAGACCTGCGAGGACGGGGGATGGGATCAAAAATAAAAATAAATTAAATAAAAATAAAGGACAAAATGCACATCACAACAAGGGAGACAAGACAACACTACATAAATAGAGACCTAAGACAACAACATATGACAACACAGCATGGTAGCAACACAACATGGTGGCAACACAACATGGTGGCAACACAACATAGCAGCAGCACAACATGGTAGCAGCACAAAACATGGTACAAACATTATTGGGCACAGACAGCACAAAGGGCAAGAAGGTAGAGACAACAATACATCACGCAAAGCAACCACAACTGTCAGTAAGAGTGTCCATGATTGTGTCTTTGAATGAGGAAATTGAGATAAAACTGTCCAGTTTGAGTGTTTGTTGCAGCTCATTGCAGTCGCTACCTGCATCCCAGGGATGTGTGTGCTTTGGGGACCTTTAACAGAATGTGACTGACTGGCAGAACGGGTGTTGTATGTGGAGGATGAGGGCTGCAGTAGGTATCTCAGATTGGGTGGAGCGAGGCCTAAAAGGGTTTAATAAATAAGCATCAACCAGTGGATTTTGTGACGGGTATACAGAGATGACCAGTTTACAGAAGAGTATAGAGTGCAGTGATGTGTCCTATAAGGATCATTGGTGGCAAATCTGATGGCCGAAGGGTAAAGAACATATCTAGCCGCTCGAGAGCACCCTTACCTGCCGATCTATAAATTATGTCTCCGTAATCTAGCATGGTTAGGATGGTCATCTGAATCAGGATCAGTTTGGCAGCAGGGGTGAAAGAGGGGTGATTATGATAGAGGAAACCAAGTCTAGATTTGACTTTAGCCTGCAGCTTTAATATGTGCTGTAAGAAGGACAGTGTACCATCTAGCCATACTCCTAAGTACTCCCAAGCTCTAAACTCTCAGAGGTAGTAATCACACATGTCCGGGGAGAGGGGCATTCTTCTTACCAAACCACATGACCTTTGTATTGGAGATGTTCAGACAAGTTTAAGGGATGAGAAAGCTTGTTGGACACGAAGAAACCTTTGTTGTAGAGCGTTTAACACAAAATCAGGGGAGGGGCCAGCTGAGTATAAGGCTGTATCATCTGTATATAAATGGATGAGCGAGCTTTCTACTGCCTGAGCACAAACCAAATTCCACAAATAACTGGTTAATTGACCACAAAATCATAATTTTGCAATGGTCATCTCTGTCTCTGGACTTGAAACCCATTGAAAAACTGTGGTTTGAAATGAAGAGGGCAGTCCACACACGTAGACGAAGGATATCAAGGATCTGGGGAGATGCTCTATGGAGGAACGGTCTAAGATCCCTCCCAATGTGTTCTCCAACTCATAAAACATTTAAGAAAAATGCTCAGTGTTGTTATCCTCGCAAGGGGAGAGGGTGTAATGAGTAATAAGTAATGAAAACAGGCATGTCAATAGTTTTGACCCTTGTCTTTTTTTTAATGTATTACTTGTTAAACAAAATATCACTTTCTCCCAGCAATTGTATTACTATAAAATAATAAGATTAAAAACATTTGGATCAAACAATATAGCTCAGTATTTATATAATTTATAGTATCCAATCTTTTTTGATCGTCTTTATTAAGGATGAAAATAATTATGGACCCCACTGTAAGCTCATCAATATTATCCTGAACAGATGTGTATTGTTGCTATGTCAGATTAATGTTACTGTCCTAGCTCTAGGAGGATGCTGATTGGTCTAGACTAGTTCACCTGTTTCTTCATGTATTAACAGAGGCTCTCTACCAGGACGCACACACGCGCACAATCACGCAAATGCACACACACACCGACCATATATAGAGTATTTACTGTCATTTAGAAGGACCAACCATACAGAGCAGGAGGACTGATGCTGGTTCAGAGACTTATCAAACCACTTGTATACTTGTGTGTGTGTGTGTCTGTCTGTGTGTGCGTTCGTGTGTGTGTGTGCCTGCATGTGCGTACGTGCGTGTGTGTGCGTGCCTGCGTGTGCACACGTGTGTGTGTGCGTGCGTGTCTGTGTGCCTGCGTGTGCATACGTGCGTGTGTGTGTATGTGTGTGCCTGCGTGTGCATACGTGCGTGTGTGTTTTTGTGTGTGTGTTGGGTGACTGGCAGGGAGCATTACCAATAGACCATGGGCTCTGCACGTGTCTTTAGTCCTAATAGAACTCTTTGTTTACGGTCCGCTTCAAATAACACATTTCCCTTGAGTAAAACATTAAATAATCATATTAAGGGTTTACTATCAGTAGAATGATCTACATATCCTGTAGGTAGATTCAAATATTAATTACAGCAATGCCTCTGACACCAATGCCTCTGACACCAATGCCTCTGACACCAATGCCTCTGACACCAATGCCTCTGAATTATCCTGTAGGTTGATTAAGAGATGAATTACACCAAAGCCTCTGAAATGGAGAAAAAGCCCTCCCATATTAACCATATTATATATTTTAAATAACGTCATTACAAAGGAGCAGATCCTGCACAGACTATCTAATAAAGCCGTTACACAGTATTACCACTGGCACGTCTGTCTAGGGATGCTCTTATCAGAGCATAGTGTAGGACTCTCCTCAGGCAGTCTGAGAAGGGGAAAGAGATGTCTGTGTCTGTGGCCTGGATCATGGACCTATGGATCAGTCAAGGAGGGTATGGGGGTTGTGTCTGTGTTCTGGACCAATGGTATAGTAGAGGAAGAGGAAGGTAGAGGAAGAGGATGGTAGAGGAAGAGGAGGGTAGAGGAAGAGGAGGGTAGAGGAAGAGGAGGGTAGAGGAAGAGGAGGGTAGAGGAAGAGGAAGGTAGAGGAAGAGGATGGTAGAGGAAGAGGAGGGTAGAGGAAGAGGAGGGTAGAGGAAGAGGAGGGTAGAGGAAGAGGAATATAGAGGTAGAGGAGGATAGAGGAAGTTTAAAAAGGGCCAGAGAAGCCGGTCTGTCCCTTGCTGGTCCTTACACTGTGTCTCTGAGTCAGAAACAATCCTTTATCATCTGTCCCTAATTTGAAGTTCTTATTTGGAACCAAACAGAGATAAAATCCCTTTTCCAAATGTAGCAAACTTTACAACTGTTAGCTAGCCTTGCCAGTCAGTATATTAGTCTTTGCGTCCTCAAATGCCACCCTATTCCCTATATTGTACACAAAGCCCTGGTCAAAAATAGTGCACTAAATAGGGAATAGGGTCCCATTTGGTATGCAGCCCTTGTTTGTTTGTCTCCTCTGTCTGTTTCTTTTCACCAGCTGGGTCATTAGATTGCTGGATTGTAAATATTGTGATATCAATAATTCAGTTCCATTCTGACCTCCAGACAGCCAGAGGAGCCCGAGGACGGACAGATCAGGTGGAGATGTCAAATTTACCTCAATTAAGACCTCAGTTTTTTCTCTCTCCTCTCTCTCTCTCTCGCTCTCTCTCTGTCTCTCTATTACTCTCTCAATTCAATTGGAAGGGCTTTATTTCCATGGGAAACATATGTTTACATTGCCTAAATGTAATTGACAATAACCAAAAGGGAAATAAACAAGAAGAAAGAAATAAACAAGAGAAACATTAGAGAAACATTAGTAAACATTACACTCACAAAAGTTTTAAAAGACTGTAGACATTTCAAATGTTATGTTTTTGGCTGTGTACCTCTCTCTCTCTCTAGCTCTCCTTGCTCTCTTTACAGTGTGTAAAGTGTGTAAAGTTTCCATGAAACCTTGTCAAGGAAGACATAAAAAATTTAGCACATAATTGAACCTAGATTTCTGTTTATCTTCGCCCAGATCAATAAACTGACTGAAGGTCAGGACTGAGTTCTGCAGATAATTGGTCACAGAACTTGAAAATGTGTTTTTCTTTTTCACATGGTGCTCATTGGGTGACGTGGTATGGAGAGATGATCGTTCTGTTAACTACAGCAGTCTTTATGAAATAAGAGAATGAGGCTATGTACAAGAAAGGTGATGACACAAATTGAATGAAAGATTTTAATTTGTTATTACGCAAGATTAAAGCATCATTAAAGCAGGTTGAATATACCAAAGCAACAAAACATGACAATAAATTGTGAAATCCTGCCATGACTTGTTTTGTGTTGTTAGCGTTGGAATAGTCGAGTATTGACTCTCATGGTAAAACACATTTGTTAGACTTTATAATAGGCTTTTATCAAACCATGAAGTAAAATCTCTTCAATGTTTGTGGTCTTCAACTCTGTATATAAATAAAAGCTGTTGTTCTCTGATAATCTCACTTGAATACATTGCTCTCTATGCCGCTGATCTATACCTTCAGCCCAGACTCTATCTTCTCATGTTCCTCCTCCTTTCCTAGACCGTGTGCCACCTCGTTTCTCTTGGTAAATTGCAGGCTGTTATAGCATCCCAAATAAGACCCTATTCCTTATGTAGTGCACTACTAAATATAGGGCATGGGGTGCCATTTGAGACACATCCTGTATCAGGTGGCAGTGAAAGGTGAGTGATTGGATGCAGTGGGAGGAGCAGATTAGCTCCTAGATTTCTTCGCTGTGTGTGTGTGTGTGGTGTGTGTGTGTGTGTGTTGTGGTTGTGTTTGTGTGTGTGTGTGTGTGTGTGTGTGTGTGTGTGTGTGTGTGTTGTGTGTGTGTGTGTGTGTGTGTGTGTGTGTGTGTGTGTGTGTGTGTGTGTGTGTGTGTGTGTGTGTGTGTGTGTGTGTGTGTGTGTGTTGTGGTGTGTGTGTGTGTGTGTGTCTGTGTCTGTGTCTGTGTCTGTTGTGTGTCTGTGGGAACACTGTCTGGCTGAGGGCCCGAGGGCCAGAGCACTGAACAGCCACAGCTACACATACAACCACAGGAAACACCCACAGCCAGGGCCTAATTTGTGCTGGATCCTGCCAGAACAGGATCCGGCACCTCTCCTTTTTGGACTGTTTTGTTCCCGGGACCTTTTTGGCCGGCTCCAGTACCTCTCATGGCATGATTTTTTCTCTCTCACTTTTTGCAATGTAAAAATTATAATATAAGCGATCAAAGTTGATTTGAGTTAACTCTTTGCTAGTTACCCCCCCCCTCCCATTCCCCAACCCAAGCCCTGATATTGTACAAATTGATTCGGGTTGGGCCGGCTCGGGCTTCTGGTTTGCGCAACATTGTAACCTATGTTTGAGACCAACGGGTGACTGTGTCTGTGTGAGAAGCATGCCTGTGTCTCTCACAGAACTGGAACGAGATTCACTGATCTCTCTCCCTCTCTGCTCTGATAGACATGAATGAGCCTCCAACTCTCATCTCTCCAGCTTTGAACTTCATCATTTCCGTATTTCCGTACAGAATCATAGCCACGTGAAGGGTTCTGGAGCAGCTGCAGCACCCTTGATAAATGTAAATACATTTGCCAAAGTTATAGAGTTGATTCTGTCTGTTCAGAAAGAATTGAAATCCTTCAGAATAACCTGCTATACCCTGAGAAAGCTAATCATTTAGCCACAGAGGATCAACAGCTTCTTTACAAAGAAATTGGCCTAGCCGTGGTGCTGTAGCCCATTAAGAAAGCATAGGTGCAAATCTGTCAGTGAACAAACAGCATGCAGACAAAACAGGACTTTAACAATATTTCAAATACAATCGCTGGAAAACACAGGTTGGAAAGCAAATGCTACCAAAATATTTGATCAACTTTTGTTTTGAAAAGCTTTTGGCACGAGTGCACCAGCGAATGAGCTGTGCATCATTGGGTGAGTCAAAGATTCTGCAAAGCATTTCTAGGACTATAATTTCCTCCTCTTATTGTAGCCTACAATATGTTTCTCCACACACCTAGGCCTAGGCTATTGATGGATTCAAGATGAGTTTGTTTTTATTGATCTCAGATTATCCGTTTGTCAGTGTCAAAGTAGCAAGTAATACTGATCATTTGTACGGTACTATGGAGCTTTAATGAGAACTGGGAACTCAGAAAAAGACTAGGTTGAAACATGACGTCAGTGACCTTCAGGTTAGAAAGAATCTAGAAAGAGGCCTGAGTTCACGACTTGAAATTCCGAGCTGGATGACCGTTTAAAACGTATTTTCCAAGTCAGATCCAGGTGTCTTGAACGAACTAAAATCGGAAGTCAGAGATTTCCCAGTTTCAGTTCCTATGTTTCGAACACGGCAATAAAAAGATTATCCTAAAGTCTCCAGTCAAGTAAAACTATGTAGAATTGTATGAAATGTGTTTACTGAAGGCCACATTTCCCCCAGATCCTAGGCCACTAAAAATGTTCTCCATGTGTGCAGCTTCTGTGAGTGCCTCTACTCTACTGCTCTATTCCACTATGCAAATGAGCTGATATACAAGCTTTTTTTTCTCTCATGCGTTCTGGAGCTCCCTAGGTCACCACCCTCTCACGCTCACATTTTGATCCAGCACCTTCAGATTTACAAATTAAGCACTGCCCACAACAGGAAACACCCACAGCTACATATACAACAACAAGAAACACCCACAGCTACATATCCAACAACAGGAAACACCTACAGCTACGATTACAACAGAGGAAACACCTACAGCTACGTATACAACAGGAGGAAACACCCCACAGCTACATATACATATACAACAACAGAAACACCTACAGCTACTATACAACAGGAGGAAACACCTACAGCTACGTATACAACAGGAGGAAACACCCACAGCTACACATACATATACAACAACAGGAAAACACCTACAGCTACGTATACAACAACAGAAACACCTACAGCTACGTATACAACAGGAGGAAACACCTACAGCTACTATACAACAGGAGGAAACACCCACAACTACATATACAACAAAGGAGGAAACACCCACAGCTACATATACAACAACAGGAGGAAACACCCACAGCTACATATACAACAACAAGAAACACCACAGCTACATATACAACAACAGGAGGAAACACCCACAGCTACTATACAACAACAAGAAACACCCACAGCTACGTATACAACAACAGGAGGAAACACCCACACTACATATACAACAACAGGAGGAAACACCCACAGCTACATATACAACAACAACAAGAAACACCCACAGCTACATATACAACAACAGGAGGAAACACCCACAGCTACATATACAACAACAAGAAACACCCACAGCTACGTATACAACAACAGGCGGAACACACCACAAGCTACATATACAACAACAGGCGAAACACCCACAGCACATATACAACAAAGGGGAAACACCCACAGCTACGTATACAACAGGAGGAAACACCCACAGCTACAATACATATACAACAACAAGAAACACCCACAGCTACATATACATATACAACAACAGAAACACCTAAAGCTACGTATACAACAGAGAAACACCCACAGCTACATATACAACAACAGGCGGAAACACCCACAGCTACATATACAACAACAGGCAAGAACACCCACAGCTACATATATGTCACAGTATAACTTTAGACCACCCTCGCCCCGACAGGGCGCAAACCAGGACCCTCTGCACACATCAACAACAATCACCCACGAAGCGTCGTTACCCATCGCTCCACAAAAGCCGCGGCCCTTGCAGAGCAAGGGGAACCACTTACTTCTAGGTTTCAGAGCAAGTGACGTAACTGATTGAAACGCTATTAGCGCGTACCCGCTAACTAGCTAGCCATTTCACATCCGTTACATATACAACAATAGGAAACACCAACAGCTACGTATTCTACAGGAGGAAACACCCACAGCTACATATACAACAATAGGAAACACCTACAGCTACCGAGGAATGTTTGAGATGAGAAAAAAGCATCCTCCTCACATCCCTGTGAGAAAGACACACACACAGAGAGGGGACATTGTTGTGATGTGTTTAACTAAGTAACAGAAGCAGAGAGCTACAGTCCGAGGCTGTTTAACTAGCGATTAGATTCTGCCAGAGCCAATCAGCCAAACTCGCGCTGTGAACGGTTTACTCTGGTTTCAGTCCCACTGATATCATTGCATCCCGCCCATCTCACCAAGCTCCCAATTGCTCGGGCAGCAGGTGGAGACACAGAGAGAATTTGTTCGTTCTCTCTCTCTCTCTCTCTCTCTCTCTCTCTCTCTCTCTCTCTCTCTCTCTCTCTCTCTCTCTCGTCACAATCATGGAACTACTCATGATACACAGTCACAGCATATATGATAAAACAGGTTATATTTGGTACAATGACAAGTTTAGTGGTGGCAATGGTTCAAATACTGTCCTACTGTATTTTATCATATCATATCCTATCCCATCCCATCCTACACCAACCTATCCCATCCTATCCTATCCAATCCCATCCTATCCCATCCTTTCCTAATCCTTAGATTCACAGCTGAATCTGCACAGCCCTTCTTTATGTATTTATTTATTTTCGTTACCTGAAGACTATTGAGTCCCACTAGTCTTTGTAGTCAACCACATAATTCCACAAGTTGACAATAATGCTGTGGTAAAGTACATAGCTCTAATGGAGTGCACCACACTGTAACAATGAGATGTAAGTACAGTAATTGATAGGTTGTTACTGTGTTATCACCGTGTAATGTCTTAGTAATTACTGTACTATAAAATAAAGTGTACCAGACTTTCCCTTAACTGTAAAGATGTTAGTATGTTGTTCCTATGTTGTCTTACAACTGTAAAGATGTTAGTACTTGTTCCTTGGCTGTCTTATTACTGTAAAGGTGCTAGTACAATACAAAAGCGCCAACAGAGATCTTTCTTCACTGTTACCCCAGGAAATCTTAAGTCTTATTATATACAGTTTGGTCCACCAACCAGGAAAATGGATCGGATCTCAGCAGGCGACCCAAAACAACGGCGCCCAGAAGGGGCAGACGGAGCGGTCATCTGGTTAGGCTCCGTAGCCGGGCACATCGCCCACCACTCCCGAGTATACTACTCGGCAATGTCCAGTCTCTTGACAAGAAGGTAGACAAAATCTGAGCAAGGGTTGCCTTCCAGAGAGACATCAGAGATTGTAACATTCTCTGTTTCACGGAAACACGACTCACTCGGGATACGTTATCAGAGTCGGTACAGCCACCTGGTTTCTTCACGCATCGCGCCGACAGAAACAAGCATCTCTCTGGTAAGAAGAAGGGTGGGGGTGTATGCCTTATGATTAAGGAGTCGTGGTGTGATCATAACAACATACAGGAACTCAAGTCCTTTTGTTCACCTGACCTTGAATTCCTTACAATCAAATGCCGACAGCATTATCTACCAAGAGAATTCTCTTCGATTATAATCACAGTCGTGTATATCCCCCCCAAGCAGACACCTCGACGGCCCTGAAAGAACTTCATTGGACTCTATATAAACTGGAAACCACATATCTTGAGGCTGCATTTATTGTAGCTGGGGATTTTAACAAGGCTAATCTGAAAACAAGGCTCCCTAAATTTTATCAGCATATCGAATGCGCGACCCGGGCTGGCAAAATTCTGATCATTGTTGCTCTAACTTCTGCAATACATACAAGACCTCCCTCGCCCTCCTTTCGGGAAATCTGACAACAACTCCATTTTGTTGCTCCCAGCTTATAGACAGAAACTAAAACGGGAAATGCCCGTGCTCAGGGCTGTTCAGCGCTGGTCCGACCAATCTGATTCCACGCTTCAAGATTGCTTTGATCACGTGGACTGGCATATGTTCCGGATAGCGTTGAAAAACAACATTGATGTATACGCCTGTTCGGTGAGCGAGTTTATTAGCAAGTGCATCAGTGATGTTGTACCCACGGCGACTATTAAAACCTTCCCAACCAGAAACCGTGGATTGATGGCAGCATTTGCGCAAAACTGAAAGCGGGAACCACTGCTTTTAATCAGGGCAAGGCGACTGGACAGATGACCTAATACAAACCTAATACAAACAGTGTAGCTGTTCCCTCCACAAGGCAATCAAACAAGCTAAGCATCAGTATAGAGACAAAGTAGAGTCGCAATTCAACGGCTCAGACACGAGAGGTATGTGGCAGGGTCTACAGTCAATCACAGACTACAAAAAGAAAACCAGCCCCATTGCGGACCCCGATGTCTTGCTCCCAGACAAACTAAGCAACTTCTTTGCTCGCTTTGAGGACAATACAGTGCCACCGACCCAACCCGCTACCAAAACCAGCGGGCTCTCCTTCACCGCAGCCAACTTGAGTAAAACATTTAAACGTGTTAACCATCGCAAGGCTGCCGGCCCAGACGGCATCCCTAGACTCGTCCTCAGATCATGCGCATACCAGCTGGCTGGTGTGTTTACGTACATATTCAATCAATCCCTATCCCAGTCTGCTGTTCCCACATGCTTCAAGAGGGCTACCATTGTTCCTGTTCCCAAGAAAGCTAAGGTAACTGAGCTAAATGACTACCGCCCCGTAGCACTCACTTCCGTCATCATGAAGTGCTTTGAGAGCCTAGTCAAGGATCATATAACCTCCACCTTACCTGACACCCTAGACCCACTCAATTTGCTTAGGTCCACAGACAACGTAATCGCAATCACACTGAACACTGCCCTAACCCTTCTGGACAAGAGGAATACCTACGTAAGAATGCTGTTCATTGATTACAGCTCAGCATTTAACACCATAGTACCCTCTTGACCCCGCCCTGTGCAACTGGGTCCTGGACTTTTTGACGGGGCGCCCCAGGTGGTGAGGGTAGGAAACAACATCTCCACCCCGCTGATCCTCAACACTGGGGCCCCACAAGGGTGCGTTCTCAGCCCTCTCCTGTTCTCCCTGTTCACCCTGGACTGCGTGGCCATGCACTCCTCCACCACAATCATCAAGTTTACAGACGGCACTACAGTGATAGGCTTGATTACCATTACCTACAGGGAGGAGGAGAGGGCCCTCGGAGTGTGGTGTCAGGAAAATAACCTCACACTCAATGTTAACAAAACAAAGGAGATGATCGTGGACTTCAGGAAGCAGCAGAGGGAGCAGCCCCCTATCCACATCGCCAGGACAGTAGTGGAGAAGACGGAAAGTTTTAAGTTCTTCTGCGTACACATCACGGACAAACTGAAATGGTCCACCCACACAGACAGCGTGGTGAAGAAGGCGCAACAGCGCCTCTTCAACCTCAGGTGGCTGAAGAAATTTGTCTTGTCACCAAAACACTCACAAACTTTTACAGATGCACAATCGAGAGCATCCTGTCGTGCTGTATGACCGCCTGGTATGACAACTTCTCCGCCCACAACCATAAGGCTCTCCAGATGGTAGTGAGGTCTGCACAACGCATCACTGTGGGCAAACTACCTGCCCTCCAGGACACCTACACCACCCGATGTCACAGGAAGGCCAAAAAGATCATCAAGGACAACAACCACCCGAGCAACTGCCTGTTCACCCCGCTATCACCCAGAAGGCGAGGTCAGTACAGGTGCATCAAAGCTGGGACAGAGAGACTGAAAAACAGCTTCTATCTCAAGGCCATCAGACTGTTAAACAGCCATCACTAACATTGAGTGGCTGCTGCCAACATACTGACTCAAATCTCTAGCCACTTTAGTAATAATAAATTGGATGTAATAAATGTAACACTAGCCACTTTAAACAATCTCACTTTATATATTGTTTACATACCCTACATTACTCATCTCATATGTTTATACTGTACTCCATACCATCTACTGCATCTTGCAGTTCGGCCATCGCTCATCCATTTATATATATGAACATATTCTTATTCATTCCTTTACACTTGTGTGTAAAAGGTAGTTGTTGTGAAATTGTTAGATTACTTGCTAGATATTACTGCATGGCCAGAACTAAAAGCACAAGCATTCCGCTGCACTCGTGTTAACATTTGCTAACCATGTGTATGTGACCAATAAAATTTGATTTGATTAGTGTGTTCCTAGGTTGTCTTATAACTTTAAAGATGCTAGTACATGTTCCTAGGTTGTCGTATAACTGTAAAGATGATAGTACATGTTCCTAGAATTGTCTTATAACTGTAAAGATGCTAGTAATGTTCCTGGTTGTTCTTATAACTGTAAGATGATAGTACATGTTTCTAGGTTGTCTTATAACTTTAAGATGTAGTCATGTTCCTAGGTTGTCGTATAACTGTAAAGATGATAGTACATGTTCTAGATTGTCTTATAACTGTAAAGATGCTAGTACATTGTTCCTTAGGCTTGGTCTTATTTAATGTACAGAGTCGATAGTACATGTTCCTAGGTTGTCGTATAACTGTAAAGATGATAGTACATGTTCCTAGATTGTCTTATAACTGTAAAGATGATAGTACATGTTCCTAGGTTGTCTTATAACTTTAAAGATGATAGTACATGTTCCTAGATTGTCTTATAACTATAAAGATGATAATACATGTTCCTTGGTTGTCTTATAACTGTAAAGATGATAATACATGTTCCTAGGTTGTCTAATTGTCACGTTCTGACCTTTATTTCCTTTGTTTTGTCTTTATTTAGTATGGTCAGGGCGTGAGTTGGGGTGGGCTGTCTATGTGTGTTTTTCTATGTTGCGGTTTTGTGTTCGGCCTGGTATGATTCTCAATTAGAGGCAGCTGTCAATCGTTGTCCCTGATTGGGAACCATATTAAGGTAGGCTGTTCTCACTGTTTGTTTGTGGGTGATTGTTCGTTGCGTTCTTTGTTTTCTAGATTCACATGTTCAGGACTGTAGCGTCGTTGGTTTCGTTTTGTTTATTGTTTTTGTTCGTGTTTAATAAGTGTTCGAATAAATATGGATACATACCACGCTGCAATTTGGTCCTCCTCTCCTTCAACCAACGACGAGAGTCGTTACACTAATAACTGTAAATATGTTAGTACATGTTCCTACAGTGTATCAGTAAATACACTACTAATGTAATCAACTTCCTCTACAGCACTTTTCTGCATAAAAAACTAAAGATAAAATGAGGCACATTAAGAAAGCCTTCAACTAAATTTAAACTTTCACAGCATTTATGCAAGATGATTATTCAAATCGACATGCAACTCTATACTAATTGTTTGTGCACAAGAGTGCTTTGACCATTTCAATCAAGCACCTGTCAAGTAGAAGTATGAACAAGTAGTTTACTTACAATGACTAAGATACCGTATGTGGTTCACACCTATCTACCCAACCTGGCCTCAGAGCATCTCGTATTATTCTTTAAATTCCATTTAGTATGATATTTTACGAATTCCAATTCATATGATATGTTATGAATTCCAATGTATTGTAGCTAATGTTAGCTAGGTAGCTGTTAGCTAGGGTAGTTAGGGGTTAGGGCGTTAGGGTTAGGGTTAAGGTTTAGCTTAGGTTTAGGAGTTAGGTTAAAGGGTTAAGGTTAGAGTTACTTTGCAACTAGCTAAGTAGTTGCAAAGTAGCTACTGTAGCTAAAAAGTTGTAAGTAGTTGCAATGTTGTTAATTAGCTAAAATGCTTAAGGTGTCCATGATAGGATTCAAACAAGCAACCTTAGGGGTGATAGATATTCATGTTAAGTAATATTCTTCATTACTCAACGCGAAAATAACTTTCTGTCTTATGTAACTATACAAAATGTAAAATATCATACTAATTAGAGTGTCCCGGATGTAGTGTACTATGTTACGTCGAGTCTATGTGACCAGGATGAGCTACCTTAAGATGAATGCACTAACTGTAAGTCGCTCTGGATAACAGAGTCTGCTAAATAACAAAAATGCAAATAAAAAATGTGATTTTCAATTCAGCTCCTATTGAAGATATAGTGGGATATTGGTAAATTTGCACTTCCCAAGGCTTCAACTAGATGTCAACAGTCTTTAGAACCTTGTCTGATGCTTCTACTGTGAAGTGGGGCTGAATGAGAGGGGATTGAGTAAGGTCTACCATGACCTGAACATGCGCTGACCATGAGCGTTCATGTGAGAGCGAGCTCTGTTCCATCACACTTCTGAAGACAAAGGAATTCTCCGCTTGGAACATTTTTGAAGAATTATGTTAAAAACATTCTAAAGATTGATTCAGTATTTCGTTTGTCATGTTTTTACGGACTGTAACATAACTTTTTTAACTTTTCGTGCATACTTTACGCTGGACTTGCCTGCGCGTCTTGAGTTTGGAAAGTGGACTGAACGCTAGAACAACGAGGGGGAATTTGTACATAAATGATGCACATTATCGAACAAACAAACATTTATTGTGGAACTGGGATTCCTGGGAGTGCATTCTGATGAGGATCATCAAAGGTAAATTAATGTTTATAATGTTATTTCTGACTTCTGTTGACTGCACAATATGGCGGATATATTTTTGTCTTGATTGGGCTCTGAGCGCCGACCTCAGATTATTGCATGGTTTGCTTTTTCCGTAAAGCTTTTTTGAAATCTGACACAGCGGTTGCAATAAGGAGAAGTGCATCTAAAATTCCATGCGTAACACTTGTATTTTCATCAACATTTTGAATTAGTATTTCTGTAAATTGATGTGGCTCTCTGCAAAATCACCAGATGTTTTGGAACTTCTGAACGTAATGTGCCAAATCTAAACTCAGATTTTTGGATATAAATATGAACTTTACCGAACAAAACGTACATGTATTGTGTAACATGAAGTCCTATGAGTGTCATCTGATGAAGATCATCAAAGGTTAGTGATTCATTTTATCTATATTTCTGCTTTTTGTGAATCCTCTCTTTGGCTGGAAAAATGGCTGTGTTATTCTGTGAATATGCACTCACCTAACATAATAATTTGTTTTGCTTTTGTCATAAAGCCTTTTTGAAATTGGACACTGTGGCTGGATTTACAACAAGTGTATCTTTAAAATTGTGTAAAATACATGTATGTTTGAGGAATTTTAATTATGGGATTTCTGTTGTTTTGAATTTGGCGCCCTGCAGTTTCACTGGCTGTTGAAGAGGTGGGACGCAACCGTTCCACGTACCCTAGAGAGGTTTACGGACAGTTATATAACTTTTTGGACTTTTCGGCTGAATTTTCGCCTGGACTTGCCCGCGCCTCGTGAGTTTGGAAAGTGTACTGAACGCTAGAACAAAAAGGAGGTATTTGGACATAAATTATGGACTTTATCGAACAAACCAAACATTTATTGTGGAACTGGGATTCCTGGGAGTGCATTCTGCTGAAGATCATCAAAGGTAAGTGAATATTTATAATGCTATTTCTGACTTCTCTTGACTCCACAACATGGCGGGTATCTGTATGGCTTGTTTTTGTGTCTGAGCGCCGTACTCAGATTATTGCATGGTGTGCTTTTTTCGTAAAGTTTTTTTGATATCTGACACAGCGGTTGCATTAAGGAGAAGTATATCTTTAATTCTGTGCATAACACTTGTATCTTTTATCAAAGTTTATGATGAGTATTTCTGTAAATTGATGTGGCTCTCTGCAAATTCGTTTGATTTGTTCGATAAAGTCCATCATTTATGTCCAAATACCTCCTTTTTGTTTGCGCGTTTAGTACACAATCCAAACTCACAACGCGGGCAAGTACAGTTCGTGGAAACATGTCAAACGAAGTATAGAATCAATCTTTAGGATGTTTTTATCATAAATCTTCAATTATGTTTCAACCGGAGAATTCCTTTGTCTGTAGAAATGCAATGGAACAGAGCTAACTCTCACGTGAGCACGCGTGATCAGCTCATGCCACTCTGGCAGAGCCCTGACTCATTCAGCTCTCATTAGCCCCCACCTCACAGTAGAATCCTCAAACAAGGTTCTAAAGACTGTTGACATCTAGTGGAAGCCTTAGGAAGTGCAATATGACCCCATAGACACTGTATATTGGATAAGCAAACCTACAAACCTCAGATTTCCCACTTCCTGGTTGGATTTTTTCTCAGTTCTTTTCCTGCCATATGAGTTCTGTTATACTCACAGACATCATTCAAACAGTTTTAGAAACTTCAGAGTGTTTTCTATATTCCATACTTATCATTAACATGTTAATAGTCCATACTAATCATTAACATGTTATTACACCATACTAATCATTTTAATACGGTGACCTTCTTCTGGTTACATTGTGTAGATTCTCTGTACTCTCCAATGGGGGTGCCTCATTGGATAGAAAGGAGCACACCTCACTCTACATTGCTGTACTTTCATCATATTGTATTTAAAACCCTGCCTCTGCCCTTCAAGGTAAGGCTGCAGCAGGTTATGGATTACATGCCACTGCACATATTAATGCATTGTACAGTACTGGAGGAATTATTTGAAGCCACAAACACATTAATAGTAAAATCAACGGAATAAGAAATCCAAAGTATGGGCACAAGAACCCGACGTACACCAGTCAAACAAAATGTGCACAAGCACTACAATAAACAATACCACACAAAGAACAGAGGGTTAAATACTCAACACATAATGAGGGAAATGAGAACCAGGTGTGTGGGAAAACAAGACAAAACAAATGGAAGAAAAAAAATGGATCGGCGATGGCTAGAAGACCGTCGACGTCAACCGCCGAACACCGCCCGAACAAGGAAAGGCATCGACTTCGGCAGAAGTCGTGACAGTACCCCCCCCCCCCCCCTTGACGTGCGGCTCCAGCACACATCGACACCGGCCTCGGGACAACCCGAAGGGCGAGGCGCAGGGCGATCCGGACGGAGAAGGTGGAACTCTCGCAGCATTGAAGGATCCAACACGTCCTCCACCGGAACCCAGCATCTCTCCTCCGGACCATACCCCTCCCAGTCCGCGAGGTACTGAAAGCCCCTCGCCAACGTCTCGAATCCAGTATGGAACAAACGGAGTATGCCGGATCCCCCCTATGTTCAGAGGGGGCGGAGGAACCTCCCGCACCTCAGACTCCTGGAGCAGGCTAGCCACCACCGGCCTGAGGAGAGACACATGGAACGAGGGGTTAATGCGGTAATCGGGGGGAAACTGTAACCTGTAACAAACCTCGTTCACGCTCCTCAGGACTTTAAATGGACCCACAAACCGCGGACCCAGCTAGGCAGGCGGAGGGCAGGCGGAGGGAAGGCGGAGGGAAGGCGGAGCGGCAGGTTTCGGAGGATCTTCGGTGGCGTGCCCGAGCGCTGAGAGAGCACGGCTCCTGTCCCAGCCTCGGACGCGTCCACCTCCACTATGAATCCCAAAGAGGGATCCGGATGGGCCAGCACGGGAGCCGAGGTAAACAGAGCTCTCAGGTGACCAAAAGCCCTGTCCGCATCAGCCGAACACTGCAAACTACCGGTTCCCCCTTCAGCAGTGAGGTAATTGGAGTCGCTACCTGACCAAAACCCCGGTTAAACCTCCGGTAGTAATTGGCAAACCCTAAATGCCGCTGCACCTCCTTTACCGTGGTGGGAGTCTGCCAATTACACACGGCTGAAATGCGGTCACTGTTGAAAGACGGACTGTTGAAAGAACAGGCATTTCTCAGCCTTGGCGTACAGGTCATGCTCCAACAGTCGACTTCGGTAGAAGTCGTGACAAAGTAGGAAACTACCCAAAATACCTAAGTATCCCTTTAACAAACCACATAAAACATTACATGAACTGACTTTGTGTAAAATAATGGGGGTTGACAACATTTTTGAATGACTAACCCTTGTTCTGTCCCCCATACGCACAACATTTGTAAGGTCCCTCAGTCAAGTATTGAAACTCAAGCACAGAATCAACTACAAAGACCAGGAAGCTTTTTGAAAGCCTCGTAAAGAAGGGCAGTGATTGGTCAATGGTTAACAATAACTAAGCAGACATTGAATATCTCTTTAAGCATGGTCTAGTTAATAATGCTGTGGATGATGTATTAAACCATCCAGACACATCAAAGATCATTCTGAACTGAGCTGCAGGACAGGAATGAAAGTGATCAGGGATGTTACCATGAGGCCATTGGTGATTTTCAAACAGCTACAGAGTTCAATGGCAGTGATGGGAGAGAACTGAGGATGGATCAACAACATTGTAGCGACTCCACAATAATGACCTACAGTAATGACCAAAACTTGCATCCTGTATGCTACAAGGCACTAAAGGAATACACTGTTTGGCCTAAATGCAAAGCCCTATGTTCGGGGGCAAATCCAACACAACACATCACTGAATAACTGCCTCCTTATTTTCAAGCATGGTGGTGGTTGCATCATGGTATGGATATGCTTGACTTCGGCAAAGACTGGGGAGTTTTTCAGGATACAGAGAAACGGGATTGGGACTAAGCACAGGCTAAATCTTAGAGGAAAACCTGGTTCAGTCCGCTTTACACCAGACACTGGGAGATTAATTCACCTTTCAGCAGGACAATAACCTAATATACAAGGCCAAAACTATACTGGAGATGCTTACCAAGAAGACAGTGAATGTTCTTAAGTGGCCAAGTTACAGTTTTGACTTAAATCTGTTTGAAATACTATGGAAATACTGGAGCAGATTACCTGATTTAAGCCCTCTACTATTTTTCAACCTGCTTGCAAGGTTGGGTAGGTTACTTTTGAAATATAATCCGTTAAAGTTACTTAGTTACCGGTCCAAAATTGTATTACCCAAACTCAGTAACATAATCAGATTACTTTCACTTTAAGAGGCATTAGAAGAAGACAAAAAGGATCCATCAAACGTATTTGGTGTGTCATAGTGGTCTATGACTTGTGGTCAGATTCCATCAGGTGGAACAAACTTTAATAACTTGCACCTTTTTTGAATTCTGAATTGAATGTCATTGAGAAAACAGAAAGGTGTCATAGAGTATTTTTTTGCAAACATCCTTTCTGAATTAAAAGTAATCCAATATGCAATCATCTAGTTTTTTCAAAGTATCTGTAATCTGTAAAGTATCTGTAATTAATCACAATATTTTTGCTGGTAATTTAACAGATTACAGCTGGAGTTTTTTCTTTGTTTTTATCAGATCAGATGTAATCAGTTACACCCTGCCAGGTTATGTGTGTTTTCCTTAATCCAATTAAGCCTAACAGTGTAAGGCACACACACACACGCACACACACGCACACACACACCACACACACATACACACACAGGCAAGGCAACAACATGGAGCACAATAATGTAGACTCTACATGCATTGGCACAGACCTGCTGCTGCCTCCCAGACCTGCCAGATGACCTTTTGTTTTCAAAGATATTCTGATTCAGATTTATGGGAACATATTTATTTTGTTTTCCAAGTCAATGTGCATACAATAGTGCTGAATTGTCTTCAAGATTTCAGATTCAGCTTTATAAAAATGTATGGGCATATTGTATTTATTATCCAAATAAAAGTCCACACAATTAAACAGATTGTATTCTGTGTTTTGTTGTGGTATGATGGCAGATTTAAATTCATAACATAAAATGTTTGGGCATATTTATTTATTTATTTAGAATCCAGATCAATTCACATACAAGTAGACAGATTATATTCTGTGTTCTGTTTCTGTGAAGTACTGATCCATACCTTTGATTAAACTTTAAATTGAATGCATGTAATCATACCTCTCTTTCCATCCCAACTATAAATTGTGTTACTGCAGCTTTTATCTCCCTAATTGTGATTATTGATCGTGATGAAACCCATTGCCAACATGGCATCCACTGGGTAGCAGACATAAATTCAAATAGTATTCAAAATCATTTCAAATACTCTATCTGTGCTTGATTAAGCTTGCATGGCTTAATGGAACCAAGAGAATAGTTGCAAATAGCTAACCTCAGCCTATGGGACTCTAGGCAGGCTGGAGGAAACTCTCAAAGCATTTGAAAGATTTCCAGTAGTATCTGAACCCAGGTTTGTTCAGCAGCAGGTCATTCACCCCATTTACTGAGGACATGCTGGAACTTAATCTTTAATAGGTTTTCCATCTTCCACCCTGGTGAGAGATGAATCTTTCTCTTTCACTTTTCTTTCTCTCTCTGTCTCTCTCTTTATCTCTCTCTCTCTCTCTCGTCACTCTCTGTCAAATATCTTTCTCTCTCTCATCTCATTCTCTGTCTCTCTCTCGCTCTCACTCTCTGTCTTTCTCTCTCCCTCCATCTCTCTCTCTACCTTTCTCCCTCCATCTCTCTCTCTCTCTCCCTCTCACTGGTGCGGTAGGTAGTCTGGCAGGTAGGAGTGTTGGGCCAGTAACCGAAAGGTTGCTGGATCGAATCCCTGAGCAAAATAGGTAGAAATGGGTTGTTCTGGCCCTGAGCAAGGCAGTTAACCCCTAACAACAACTGCTCTCCGGGCACTGATGACATGGATGTCGATTAAGGCAACCGCCCCCACGCAACAGCTCCCCGGACACCGATATCGATTAAGGCAGCACCCCGCATCTCTCTGATTCAGAGGTTAAATGTGAAAGACACATTTTGGTTGAAGGCACCCTGTCCTCAACCACCACCCCGTACTCAACCACCACTCCATCCTCAACCACCACCCTGTCCTCAACCACCACCCTGTCCTCAACCACCACTCCATCCTCAACCACCACCCTGTCCTCAACCAGCACTCCATCCTCAACCACCACCCTGTCCTCAACCCCCATCCTCAACCCCCACCCTGTCACCCCCACCCTGTCTTCACCCCCCACCCCGTCATCAACCCCACCCCGTCATCAACCCCCACCCTGGCCTCAACCCCCATCCTCAACCCCCACCATGTCCTCAACCACCACCCTGTCTCACCCCTCACCCTGTCATCAACCCCCACCCCGTCATCAACCCCCACCCTGTCCTCAACCCCCACCATGTCCTCAACACCACCCTGTCTTCACCCCTCACCCTGTCATCACCCCCACCCGTCATCAACCCCCACCCCGTCATAACCCCCACCCCGTCATCAACCCCCACCCCGTCATCAACCCCCACCCGTCATCAACCCCCACCCCGTCATCAACCCCCACCACGTCATCAACCCCACCCCGTCATCAACCCCACCCCCATCAAACCCCACCCTACCCCATCCTTACCCCCACCCTGTCCACACCCTGTCCCGTGGATTTGGGGTTTTATTTATTTTCTGTATATGAAACAACAACAACAAGACAGTTAGGCAGCTGTTTGCATATTCAGCAAACACACACACACACAGACACTTTAGGGACTCAACATTGCTGTTTGGTGGTAGGACAGCAGTCAGCCCGCTATAAATTAATTAGTGTTCTCTGCCCTGATAGGTACCCACCATGAGGAGACAGGAGTGTGATGAGTCTTACCAGGGGGTTTAATTGTTGGCTTTCTCCTTATGGGAATTTCACTCATTGAGCTGTTCTCCACAAGAATACTAATGTAAGCCAAACACAGTCAACTCACAACAACATAATACTGTTTTATTGTACCCATTCAGGTGGCCTCTTCTGGAAAATAAATGCAAGAAAAGCACAGTCAACTGGCAGACACTAGACAACAACATGATACTACAGAATATGACCTGTTTTGACACTTCAGTAATGTGAGAGCAGTTCACAGGTAGTGAAGTTAAATGTTGGGACGTAAAGAACAGACAATAAGTTGTAACGGAGCTGTATGGAAAATGCAAATAGGAGTGCAAATCCCAGTGATATTAAAGGTACAGGGTTATTCATCGCTTCAAGTTTCTGCAATATGGACTTCAATTTATTTTTACTGTATTTCTACATTGTAGAATAATAGTGAACACATCAAAACTATGAAATAACACATATGGAATCAAGTTTTAAACAAATCAAAATATATTTTATATTTGAGATTCTGCAAAATAGCCACCCATTGCCTTGATGAAATCTTTGCACACTCTTGGAATTCTCTCAACCAGCTTCACCTGCAATGCTTTTCCAACAGTCTTGAAGGAGTTCCCACATATGCTGAGCACTTGCTGGCTGCTTTCCTTCACTCTGCGATCCAACTCATCCCAAACGATCTAAATTGGGTTGAGATCGGGTGATTGTGGAGGCCAGGTCATCTGATGCAGCACTCCATCACTCTCTTTTTTGGTCAAATAGCCCTCGCACAGCCTGGAGGTTTGTTGGGTCATTGTTCTGTTGAAAAAGAAACAATCGTCCCATTATGCGCAAACCAGACGGGATGGCGTATTGCTGCAGAATGCTGTGGTAGACGTGCTGGATAAGTGTGCCTTGAATTCAAAATAAATCACAGACAGTGTCACCAGCAAAGCACCCCCACACCATCACACCTCCGTGCTTCACGGTGGGAACTACACATGCGGATAACATCTGTTCACCTACTCTGCGTCTCACAAAGACCCAGCGGTTGGAACCAAAAATCTCAAATTTGATCTCATCAGACAAAGGACAGATTTCCACCAGTCTATTGTCCATTGCTCGTGTTGCTCGTGTTTCTTTGGCCAAGCACATCTCTTCTTATTATTGGTGTCCTTTAGTAGTGGTATCTTTGCAGGAATTTGACCATTAAGTACTGATTCACACAGTCTCCTCTGAACAGTTGATGTTGAGATGTGCCTGTAACTTGAAATCTGTGAAGGTGGCTCCCCTGCCTGTTCGGGCGGCGCTCGGCGGTCATTGTCGCCGGTCTACTAGCTGCCACCGATTCCCTTTTCCTTTTCTGTTTGTTATGCCTTATTGGTTGCACCTGTTTCGTGTTAGGCACGCCTGCTTTTGTGCGGGCTTGTTTTCTGTTAGTCGAGGTTTGTTGCGTGTTGTGTTCCCTGTCTGTTTGTGCCCAGTTTTGGGTTGGACACTTTTGATGATCGACTGTTGTTTTGGGCGTTTATTTTGGATACCGCAAAAAAGTTTGGTTTCCCCCATTATCCTCTGCTCTCTGCGCTTGACTCCGCACCCACCACTCCTGGCTGTGTGACAGAAGCCTGCACCTTCACATGGAGTCAGCAGGAGCAGCAGCACCCCCTCTTCCATCCATGGAGGAGCGTGTCCTTCATCATACGGCCATTCTCCACCGAATCGGGTCAGCAATGGATTAAATGATGGAGAGAATGGACCGATGGGAGAGGAGTGGTCTCCCTACCTCACCTCCAGCTCCTCCTCCGCCAGCTCAACCTACCCCTCCTACGGCGTCCGGATCCAGTGCTCTGCGTCTAGCGCTCCCCAGGGAGGACGATGCTACGGCGGCTGGGTGCCAGGGGTTCTTACTACAGCTTAAGCTGTACCTGGCTACCGTTCGTCCGACTCCCTCTGGTGAGGAGAGCGTGAGCGTCCTCATCTCCTGTCTGACGGGTCGAGCCCTGGAGTGGGCCAACACAGTGTGGAATGGCCCAGACTCGGCGAGGGACCACTACCCCGGGTGAACGGCTGTTTCACCTGCGACAGGAGACGAGGAGCGCGCATGACTTCGCGCTGGAGTTCCGGACATTGGCCGCTGGAGCGTGGTGGAACGACAGGGCCCTGATGGACCACTATCGATGTAGCTTCCGGGAGGACGTCCGCAGGGAGCTAGCTTGTCGGGACGCCACCCTCTCCCTCGACGAACTCATTGACATGTCGATCCGACTGGACCACATGCTGGCTGCCCGCGGGCGTCCAGAACGGGCCCTGTTAGTTCCACCTCCTGGCCCTCCCGCTCTAATCCCCTTTCGAGTTATTGGGGGCCGCATCAAGGGGGACCGGAGGAGGAGGCTCCTCCTGCACCAGGTGTGGTCGGAGAGGACACACTGCCGATCGGTGCTGGTGGAGCTCGTCTGGGAGTCGAGAGGGCAGGCAGAGCACTCCTCGGTCACCCCAGGTGAGTCAGCACCAGACTCACCCAGAGCTCTCTGTTGGTCACATGTTCTTACTAATTTCTTTCTCTGAGTTTTCTCCCTCTCTCCAGCATAAGGCGCTAGTCGATTCAGGCGCAGCTGGGAACTTTATGGATCGTGGACTCGCTTGACCAACCCTTCCCCGTGCACTCCTTAGATAGCCGACCATTAGGGTCAGGGCTGGTCAGGGAGGCCACGGTTCCACTGGACATGGTAACGCAGGGGGATCATAAGGAGCGGATTAGTCTCTTCCTTATTGATTCACCTGCGTATCCAGTGGTGCTGGGGATTCCCTGGCTGGCTAATCACAATCCTGAGATTTCATGGAAACAGGGGGCTCTCCGAGGGTGGTCAGAGGAGTGTTCAGGTAGGTGCAGAGGAGTTTCCATCTGTGCGACGACAGTGGAGAGTCCAGACCAGGTTTCCACTGTGCGCATTCCCTCTGAATATGCCGATTTGGCTATCACTTTCTGTAAAAAGAGGGCGACCCAATTACCACCTCATCGACGAGGGGATTGCGCGATAAACCTCCTGGTAAACGCTGCACTTCCCAGGAGTCACGTGTACCCGTTGTCCCAGGAGGAGACAGTGGCTATGGAGACATATGTCACTGAATCTCTGGGACAGGGGTACATTCGGCCCTCCACGTCACCCGTCTCCTCGAGTTTCATTTTTGTGAAGAAAACGGAGGGAGGTCTGCGTCCGTGCATTGATTCTAGAGGTCTAAATTCCATCACAGTGGGGATTAGTTACCCGCTACCTCTCATCGCCATGGCGGTAGAACCATTTCACGGAGCGCGTTTTTTCACAAAACTGGACCTTAGGAGTGCGTATAATTTGGTGCGTATCCGGGAGGGAGATGAGTGGAAGACCGCGTTTAGTCCCACATCTGGCCATTATGAGTAAAGATTCTCTTTTTTTCTACCATGTTATTGACTTGTTTATTGTTTACTCCATGTGTAACTCTGTGTTGTTGTCTGTTCACACTGCTATGCTTTATCTTGGCCAGGTCGCAGTTGCAAATGAGAACTTGTTCTCAACTAGCCTACCTGGTTAAATAAAGGTTAAATAAAAAAATAAAAAAATAAAATGGTCCCCCGCTCAGCCCGCTTAGGCATTCCGTTCACCTTCGTCTTCAGAAAGCCCACCCTGTTGGTACGAATGGTGCCACAAGCCCACACTTCCCGCTTCCTAAGGTCTGCAAACAGGGTAGGGCTTGTGTAGAAGTTATCCACAAACAGTTTGTAGCCCTTCCCTAGCAGTTGAAAATCCAATAACTCCATTACAGAGTCATAGCTAAGTCCCTGACCGGTAGCAAAACTGTTCTTCCCCTCATAGACAGTTCGTAGAAACATATCAAACGATGTTTATAATCAATCCTCAGGTTGTTTGGTCATAAATAAATCGATAATATTTCAACCAGACAATATCTCCGTCAATAGAAAAGGAAAAACAAGAATGCGCGCTCCCGGTCATGCGCAGCAAACATCTCTGGAAATGTCCAATGTCCACTCATTGAAAGTGGTGTTTCTCCCTCATTTTTCAAAGTAAAAGCCTGAAACAATGCCTAAAGACTGGCCACATGTAGTGGAAGCCATAGGGATCGTGAACTGAGTCATAAGTCTTTCTATGGTGGATAGGCTTTCAATGGAAAAACAGCCAATTCAAAATAATAGCATTTCCTGGATGGATTTTCCTCAGGTTTTTGCCTGCCATATCAGTTCTGTTAATACTCACAGATATTATTTGAACAGTTTTGGAAACTTTAGAGTGTTTTCTATCCAATACTACCATGCATATGCATATCCTAGCTTCTGGGCCTGAGTAACAGGCAGTTTACATAGGGCACCTTATTCATCCAAACTACTCAATACTGCCCCCGTTCCCAGAAAGGTTAAGAACAAATTCTTATTTACAATGACGGCCTACCCTGGCCAAAGCCTAACCCGAATGTCACTGGGCCAATTGTGCGCCGCCCTATGGGACTCATAATCACGGCTGGTTGTGATTTAGCTTGGAATCAAGCCAAGCTGTGTGCTTAGGGTCGTTGTCCAGTTGGAAGATGAACATTCACCCCAGTCTGAAGTCATGCTCTTGAACAGGTTTTCGTCAAGGATCTTTCTGTACTTTGCTATTTTAATCTTTGCCTCGATCCTGACTAGTCTTCCAGTCCCGGCCACTGACAAACATCCCCACAGCATGATGATGCCACCACCATGCTTCACCGTAAGGACAGAGTTCAATCTTGGTTTCATCAGACCAGATAATCTTGTTTCTCACAGTCTGAGTCTTCAGATGCCTTTTGGCAAACTCCAAGCGTGCTATCATATGCCATTTACTAAGGAGTGGCTTCCATCTGGCCACTCAACCATGACAGCCTGAATGGTGTAGTGCTGCAGAGATGGTTTTCCTTCTGTGAAGGTAAACCCATCTCCACAGAGGAACTCTAGAGCTCTGTCAGAGTGACCATTGGGTTCTTGGTCACCTCCCTGACCAAGGCCCTTCTCCCCTGATTGCTCAGCTTGGCCGGGCAGCCAGCTCTAGGAAGAGTCTTGGTGATTCCAAACTTCTTCCATTTAAGAATGATGGAGGCCATTGTGATCTTGGGGACCTTCAATGCTGCAGACATTTTTTGGTACCCTTCCCCAGATCTGTGCCTCGACACTATCCTGTCTTGGAGCTCTACGGACAGATCCTTCGACCTCATGGCTTGGTTTTTGCTCTGACATGCATTGTCAACTGTGGGACCTGATATAGACAGGTGTGTGCCCTTCCAAATCATGTCCAATCAATTGAATTTACCACAGGCGGACCCAAATCAAGTTGTAGAAACATCTCAATGATTTTCAATGGAAACATGAGGCACCGGAGGTCAATTTCGAGTCTCATAGCAAATGGTCTGAATAATAACATAAATAAGGTATTTCTGTGTTTTCACTTTGTAATTATGCGGTATTGTGTTTAGAATGCGGAGAAAAATATATATATTTTCATCCATTCTAGAATAACGCTGTAACATAACAAAATGTGGAAAAAGTCAAGGGGTGTGAATACTTTCTGAATAAACTGTACGTGTGTGCCTGTGCGTGTGCGTGTGTGTGTGCGTGCGTGTGTGTGATTCATCCCCCAAAAAATCATTCCAACTCACAGAGAAGGCGCTTTAATCTCACTCCTTGAGAGTAATCTTGCCTGTGTGGAAAATGAAACGCAGCCTGTCGCCTCAGCCTGCCAGCAGGAGTCTAAGAACAGCAGCAGCAGTGATGCCTTCCAAACAAGCCTCTATAAGATCACCTAGTTCACAGCCACTGCTCTCTCAGTAGCAGAGTTGATCACAAAGAAGGGAAACAAGAAAGTGACAGAAAGCGTGATTAGAATTGTTTTACTATGCTACTGCTACTACTACTACCTAACACTAGCTACTACTACTACTAATACTACAACAACTACTACTACTAATACTAATACTATAACTATCAAATAAAACTATGTACTACTACTTATACTACTACTACTACTAATACTACTAATAATCCAACAACTACTACTACTACTACTACTACTACTACCACCTAACACTAGCTACTACTACTACTACTACTACTACTACCTAACACTAGCTACTACTACTACTACTACTACTACCACCTAACAATAGACAACTACTACTACCGACCCTAACCACTAGCTACAACTTCACTACCTATACTACTACTACTACCACCCACCTAACACTAGCTACTACCTTACTACTACTACTACACTAGCTACTACTACTTTACTACTACTTCCACTCAACATAGCTACTACTACTAGCTACTACTACCTAACACAGCCTACAACGAGACTACTACTACCTCTACTATCTACTACAATACACATCTACTACTTTACTACTACCTAACACTAGCTGCTACTGCCTACTACTTGACTGACTACCACCCAACAATAGCTATTAATTACTACTACTAGCAGTGCTTGACTTGGGCAGGAAGTCACCGGAGCTGGCAGCCTTACATTTCTACTGCTTGAGCTCTGCCACCATGTCAACACCTATATTATTCCAGTTTACTTAAGGGCTTTGTCCAATGCGATATTGACAGCACAACCAAGCTAGTTCAATGACCTCAATATGGTCAAAAAAGAAGCTGCTGTTAGTCATACAGTACTTCATAGAACAACTAGTGGCTCCATCTCACCTGGCATATACCAACACTAGCTGCTACTACTACCAATACAACTACTAAACACTACCCTACTACTACTACTACACTAACACTACCTACCACTACACCTAACACTACTACTACTACTACTACCTAACACTACTACTACTCTACTACTACTACCTAACACTACCTACTACTACTACTACTACTACCAACACTAGCTACTACTACTACTACTACCTAAACTAGTATACTACTACTACTGCCTAACACAAGCTACTACTAACTACCGAACACTACTAAACACTAGTTAATACTACTTACTCACACTAACCTAACACTAGTTAACTACTACTAACTACTACCTAACACTACTACTACTATTACTACCTACTAACACCATTCTACTCACTACTACTACCTAACACTAGCTACTACTACTACTCATACACCTAACCACTAGCTACTACTACTACTACTACCCTAACACTAGCTACTACTACTCTACTACTACCTAACACTACCTACTACTACCTACTCTACCTAACACTACACCTACACTACTACTACACTACGCTACTATACTACTACTACCTAACCTAACACTACTACTACTGCTTAATTAGCTACTACTTACTATACTACTACTATACTACTTTACTTACTACCTAACATACCTAACCTAGCTTAATACTACTACTACTACCTAACACGTACCTACTACACTACTACTACTACTACTACCTAACACTACATAAACTAGTTAATACACTACTACTACAACTAGCTACTACTACTACTCCTAACACTACCTAATCAATCAATCAAGAAGTTTTTTTATATAGCCCTTCGTACATCAGCTAATATCTCGAAGTGCTGTACAGAACCCCAGCCTAAAACCCACAAAGAAGCAATGCAGTGTAGAAGCACGGTGGCTAGGAAAAACTCCCTAGAAAGGCCAAACCAGGGAAGAACCTGAGAGAGGAACAGGCTATGAGGGTGGCCAGTCCTCTTCTGGCTGTGCCGGGTGGAGAGTTATAACAGAACTATGCCAAGATGTTCAAAATGTTCACAAGTGACAAGCATGGTCAAATAATAATCATGAATAATTTTCAGTTGGCTTTTCATAGCGATCATTAAGAGTTGAAAACAGCAGGTCTGGGACAGGTGGCGTTCCATAACCGCAGGCAGAACAGTTGAAACTGGAATAGCAGCAAGGCCAGGTGGACTGGGGACAGCAAGGGAGTCTCATGCCGGTAGTCCTGATGTATGGTCCTAGGGCTCAGGTCCTCCGAGAGAGAGAAAGAAGAGAGAAGGACAGAATTAGAGAGAGCCAAGATTTTCAAAAATGTTCATAAATGACAAGCATGGTCAAATAATCAGGAATAAATGTCAGTTGGCTTTCATAGCCGATCATTAAGAGTTGAAAACAGCAGGTCTGGGACAGGTAGGGGTTCCATAACGCGGCACTAGTACATAGTATACTACTACTACTACTAACACTAGTTATACTACTACTATACCTAACCTCCTACTATACTACTTACACTACTACTACTACCTACACTTACCTACACTAGTTAATACTACCTACTACTACCTAACACTACCTACTACTACTACTATACTACTACCTAACACACTACTACACCTAGTTATACTACTACTACTACTACCTAAACACTAGTTAATACTACTACTACTACCTAAACACACTACCTAAACAACTAGTTAATACTATACTACTACCTAACACTAACCTAACACTAGATTAAATTTACTACTACTACCTACACTAGCTAATACCCTACTACTACCTAACACTACCCTAACACTAGTTACTACAACTAACTACTACCTCAATAAACTACCTCCTATACTACTACTACCTAAACACTAGCTTTACTACTACTACTCTACCCTAAACTAGTTACATACACTATACTTCACTACCTAACACTAGTTAATACTACCTACTACTACCTAACACTTATACTACTAATACTACTACTAACACTAGTTAATACTCACTTACTATACTACTCACTACCTAACACTAGTAACTATACATACACTAACACTAGTAATACTACTACTACTACTACTACCTAACATAGCTTCTACTAATACTACTACCTAACACTAGCTACTACTATACTACTACCTAAACACTACCTATACTACTAGGTAGAAGTGAGTAGTTAGTGTAGGTAACAAATTTAGGAAACAAGGCAGGGACAACACCAGGAAACAACAGCAGGAAACAACAGCAGGAAACAACAGCAGGAAACAACACCAGGAAACAACACCAGGAAACACACCAGGAACCACACCAGGAAACAACAACCAGGAACAACAGCAGGGAACAACACCAGGAAACAACACCAGGAAACAACACCAGGAACAACACCAGGGAACACTCAGGAACAACACCAGGAAACAACACCAGAAACAACACCAGGAAACAACACCAGGAACAACAGCAGGAAACAACACCAGGAAAACAACACAGGAAAACAACACCAGGCAACCAACACCAGGGAACAACACCAGGAACAACACCAGGAAACAACACCAGGAAACAACACAGGGCAGGGCAGCAACATCAGGGAACAACACCAGGAAACAACACCAGGAACAACAGAGGGAAAACAACAGCAGGAGCAACCAGCAGGGGACAACATCAGGGAACAACACCAGGAAACAACACCAGGAAACAACAGCCATGGAACAACAGCAGGGAGAAACAGCAGGGAACAACAGCAGGGAGCAACATCAGGGAACAACACCGGAACAACACCAGGAAACAACAGCATGGAACAACAGCAGGAGAAGCCAAACAGCAGGAAGCAACATCAGGGAACAACACCAGGAACAACAGCAGGAACAACAATCAGGGAACACACAGGACGAAACACCAGGAAACAACAGCAGGGAACAACAGCAGGGAACAACATCAGTGAACAACACCAGGAAACAACACCAGGAAAAAACAGCAGGGAACAACAGCAGGAAACTGTTCTGTGTATTTTGCTGTATTAAATATTCCATATAGGGCAACATGCACAAGATGAAATAACCTTTCAGGGGACAATTTCCACATTTTATTACGTTACAGCCTTATTCTAAATTGGATTAAATCGTTTTTTCCCTCATCAATCTACATCTACACCTCATAATGACAAAGAAAAAACTGTTTTTATTTTATTTTTGGAAATGTATTACAAATGGAAATAAAAATATCACATTTACGTAAGTTTTAAGACACTTTACTCAGTACTTTGATGAAGCATCTTTGGCAGTGATTACAGCCTCGAGTCGTCTTGGTATGACACTAAAAGCTTGGCACAACAGTATTTGGGGAGTTTCTCCCCTTCTTCTCTGCAGATCCCCTCAAGCTCTTTCAGGTTGGATGGGGAGTGTCGCTGCACAGCTAATTTCAGGTCTCTCCAGAGATGTTCGATCGGGTTCAAATCAGGCCTCTGGCTGGGCCACTCAAGGACATTCAGAGACTTGTACTGAAGAATAACGTACTCCTGCCTTGTCTTGGCTACGTGCTTAGGGTCATTGTCCCATTGGAAGGTGAACCATAAACCCAGTCTGAGGTCCTGAGCGCTCTGGAGACAGTTTTCATCAAGGATCTCTCTGTACTTTTCTCCGTTCATCTGTCCCTCAATCCTGACTAGTCTCCCAGTCCCTGCCGCTGAAAAACATCCCCACAGCATGATGCTGCCACCACCATGCTTCACCATAGGGATGGTGCCAGGTTTCCTCCAGACGTGACGCTTGGCATTCAGGTCAAAGAGTTCAATCTTGTTTTCATCAGACCAGAGAATCTTGTTTCTCATGGTCTGAGAGTCCCTTAGGTTGCTTTCGGCAGACTCAAAGCGTGCTGTTATTTGTCTTTTTCCGAAGAGTATTTGTATTAGTCTTTATTATGGATCCCCATTAGTTCCTGCCAAGGTAGAAACTGCTCAAAATTAAGGCAGTTATACTGTTTTTTAAACATTACAATACATTCACAACATATTAAGGGTGTGCCCTCAGGCCCTTACTCTACTACTACATATCTACATCACACAATTCCAAGTGTACGTGTGTATGTAGTGTGTATTTTATTGTGTGTTTGTATGCATGTGTCTGTGCTTATGTTTGTGTTTCTTCACAGTCCCCGCTGTTCCATAAGGTGTATTTTTATCTGCTTTTTAAATCAAGTTTTACTGCTTGCATGAGTTACTTGATGTCTAATAGAGTTCCATGTAGTCATGGGTCTATGTAGTACTGTGCGCCTCCCAAAGTATTTTCTGGACTTGGGGACAGTGAAGAGACCTCTGGTGTCTTGTGGGGTATGCATGGGTTTCCGAGCTGTCTGCCAGTAGTTCAAACAGACAGCTCGGTGCACTCACAACATGTCAATACCTCTCTCACAAATGCGTGCTTCCCTATTCTGAGCCAATTGCAATTTTCCTAAGTCGCACTTGTGGCACCTGACCACACAACTGAACATAAGTCCAGGTGCAACAAGACTAGGGCCTGTAGGATCTGCCTTATTGATATAGCTGTTAAGAATGCAGAGCTGCGCTTTACTATGGACAGACTTCTCCCCATCCTAGCTACTGTTGTATCTATATGTTTTGACCATGACAGTTATCTCAACTTGCTCATTTTCCACATTATTCATTACAAAATTTAGCTGAGGTTCAGGGTTTAGTGAATGATTTGTCCCAAATACAATGCGTTTAGATTCTGAAACTAACTGCAGCTCTTTGTTAAGTGTTGCAGTCATTTCAGTCACTGTGGAAGCTGACGTGTTTAGTGTTGAGTCACACGCATACATAGACACACTGGCTTCAGTCTAGCAAAACAGCCACCACAATAATTTTATAATCAAATTCTCTCATGCAATCAATAGTAATTTGTGTAAGTGCTGTGCTTGTGAAACATCCTTTCCTATAAGTGTGCTGAAAGTCTGTTGTCAATTTGTTTACTGCAAAATAGCATTTTATTTGGTCAAATACAATTTTCCCAAAAGTTTACAAAGGGCTGGTAACAGGCTGATCGGTCGGCTATTTGAACCAGTAAAGGGGGCTTTACTATCTTTTAACTTTTGCTTCCCTCCAGGCCTGAGGGTACACATTTTCTAGTAGGCTTAGATTGAAGATATGGCGAATAGGTGTGGCGATATCGTCCGCTATTATCCTCAGTTATTGGCTTCTGTCTGGCCACTCTACTATAAAGGCCTGATTGGAGGAGTGCTGCAGAGATGTTTGTCCTTTTGGAATGGTCACCCATCTCCACAGAGGAACTCTGGAGCTCCATCAGAGTGACCATCGTGTTCTTGGTCACCTCCCTGACAACGGCACTTCTCCTCTGATTGTTGGCCGGGCGGCCAGCTCTAGGAAGAGTCTTGGTTGTTCCAAACTTCTTCCATTTAAGAATGATTGAGGCCACTGTGATCTTGGGGACCTTCAATGCTGCAGAAATTTGTTGGTACCCTTCCATAGATCTGTACCTCGACACTATCCTGTCTTGGAGCTCAACAATTCCTTCGACCTCATGGCTTGGTTTTTGCTCTGCCATGCATTGTCAACTGTGGGACCTTATATAGACAGGTGTGTGCCTTTCCAAATCATGTCCAATCAATTGGATTTACCACTGGTGTACTCCAATCAAGTTGTAGAAACATCTCAAGGATTAGCAATGGAAACAGGATGCACATGAGCTCAATTCAGAGTCTCATACCAAAGGGTCAGAATACTTATGTGGTCAGGCAGGCAGGCTCAGAGTCAGGACAGGCAGGGTCAAAACCAGGAGGGCGAGAAAAGAGAGACTGGGAAAAGCAGGAGCTGAGACACAAAAACGCAGGTTGACTTGACAACCCAAGACGAACTGGCACAGAGAGACAGGAAACACAGGGATAAATACACCGGGGATAATAAGCGACACCTGGAGGGGGTGGAGACAAGCACAAGGACAGGTGAAACAGATCAGGGCATGACAGAGAGAGATGAGAGAGAGAGCCCAACCCTCTAAAACATATATATCAATGAATTTGCGCAGGGCACTAGAACTGTCTGCAGCACCCGGCCTCACCCTACTAGAATCTGAACTCAAATGTCTTCTGTTTGCTGATGATCTGGTGCTTCTGTCCCCAGCTAAGGAGGACCTACAGCAGAACCTAAATCTTCTGCACGGATTCTGTCAGACCTGGGCACTGACAGTAAATATCAGAAATACTCAAATAATGGAGCACACACAATACTATACATACCTCGGCCTAAACATCAGCGCCACAGGTAACTTCCACAAAGCTGTGAACCATCTGAAACAAGGCAAGACGAGCCTTTTATGCCATCAAAAATAACATACAATTCAACAAATCAATTAGGATCTGGCAAAAAATACTTGACTCAGTTATAGAATCCATTGCCCTTCGTGGTTGTCGGGTCTATGGTCCTCTCACTAACCAATACTTCACTAAATGGTACAAACACCAAATTGAGATGCAGAATTCTGCAAAAATATTCTGTGTACAACGTAAAACACCAAATAATGCATGCAGAGCAGAATTTGACCGATACCCACTAATTGTCAAAATCCAGAAAAGAGCACTTAAATTCTACAACCACCTAAAAGGAAGCGATTCCCAAACCTTCCATAACAACGCCATCACCTACAGAGAGATGAACCTGGGGAAGAGTCCCCTAAGCAAGCTGGTCCTGGGGCTCTGTTCACAAACACAGACCCCTCAGAGCCCCAGGACAGCAACACAATCAGACGCAACCAAATCATGAGTAAACAAAAAGATAATTACACATTGGAAAGAATTTACAACAAAATAACAGAGCAAACTAGAATTCTATGTGGCCCTAAACAGAGAGTACACAGTGGCAGAATAACTGACCACTGTGACTGACCCAAAAGGAAGACAAGCTTTGACTATGTAAAGACTCAGTGAAGCATAGCCTTGATATTGAGAAAGGCAGCCATAGGCAGACCTGGCTCTCAAGCGAAGACAGGCTATGTGCACACTGCACACAAAATGAGGTGGAAACTGAGCTGCACTTCTTAACCTCCTGACAATTGTATGACCACATTGAGACACATATTTCACTCAGATAACACAGACCCAGAAAGAATTGGGAAAAAAATCCAAATTTCCCATATCTATTAGATGAAATACCACAGTGTGCATTCACAGCAGCAAGATTTGTGACCTGTTGCCACAAGAAAAAGGCAACCAATGAAGAACAAACACAAATGTTTTCCAAGATGGCGTAGCAGTCGGACATGTGTTTGTCTTTGTCTTATCCTGTGTCTTATCCCATGTAAATAGTAATTTTTTCGTGTATATTTTCATCTCACTTTCTATCTACGAACAATATATACTTTCCTGCAACCCGCCTCACCCAATGTGGTACGGACCTGATATTTTTATTCCTTATAACCTCCATCAGGAGCTAGCCAGCGAACTAGCTACTAACTGTCAATCTTTGTTAGCCACGGCTAGCTGTCTTCACCTTTAGCTCGGACACCAGCCAGCTTTAGCTCGGACAATACCTGCCAGTCTGCACAGCGTGATGTCAACCCAGAGCAAATCGGTCTGCTTCTCTCTACCACATCACCGGATTCCTGACGCAAGCTCTGGACCATTACACCGGATCAAAGCAGTTAGCTAGCTGCAATCGAGTGGCTACTGTTAGCTAACGCTAACAGTAGCTAAGTTCTGGGATACTGTAAAGTCCATGGAGAACAAGAGCACCTCCTCCCAGCTGCCCACTGCACTGAGGCTAGGTAACACGGTCACCACCGATAAATCCGTGATAATCGAAGACTTCAACAAGCATTTCTCAATGGCTGGCCATGCCTTCCTCCTGGCGACTCCAACCTTGGCCAACAGCCCCGCCCCCCCCGCTGCTACTCGCCCAAGCCTCCCCAGCTTCTCCTTTACCCAAATCCAGATAGCAGATGTTCTGAAAGAGCTGGAAAACCTGGACCCATACAAATCAGCTGGGCTTGACAATCTGGACCCCTATTTCTGAAACTGTCCGCCGCCATTGTCGCACCCCTATCACCAGCCTGTTCAACCTCTCCTTCGTATCATCTGAGATCCCAAGGATTGGAAAGCTGCCGCGGTCAACCCCTCTTCAAAGGGGAGACACCCTGGCACCCAAACTGTTAACAAGACTATATCCATCTCTGCCCTGCCTATCTAAGGTCTTCGAAAGCCAAGTCAACAAACAGATCACTGACCATCTCGAATCCCACGTACCTTCTCCGCTGTGCAATCCGGTTTCCGAGCCGGTCATGGGTGCACCTCAGCCACACTCAAGGTACTAAACGATATCATAACCGCCATCGATAAAAGACATTACTGTGCAGCCGTCTTCATCGACCTGGCAAGGCTTTCGACTCTGTCAATCAACATATTCTTATCGGCAGACTCAGTAACCTCGGTTTTTCTAATGACTGCCTTGCCTGGTTCACCAACTACTTTGCAGACAGAGTTAGTGTGTCAATCGGAGGGCATGTTGTCCGGTCTCTGGCAGTCTCTATGGGGGTACCACAGGGTTCAATTCTCGGGCCGACTCTTTTTCTCTGTATACATCAATGATGTTGCTCTTGCTGCGGGGATTCCCTGATCCACTCTACGCAGACGACACATTCTATATACTTCCGGCCCTTCCTTGGACACTGTGCTATCTAACCTCCAAACGAGCTTCAATGCATAACAACATCCTTCCGTGGCCTCCAACTGCTCTTAAACGCTAGTAAAACCAAATGCATGCTTTTCAACCGTTCGCTGCCTGCACCCAGCGCCCGACTCATACCACCCTAGACGGTTCCGACCTAGAATATGTGGACATTAAATACCTAGGTGTCTGGCTAGACTGCAAACTCTCCTTCCAGACTCATATCAACACATCTCCAATCCAAAATCAAAGCAAGAATCGGCTTTCTATTCGCAACAAAGCCTCCTTCACTCACGCGCGCCAAACTTACCTAGTAAAACTGACTATCCTACCGATCTCTGACTTCGGCGATGTCATCTACAAAATAGTTCCAATACTCTACTCAGCAAACTGGATGCAGTTTCACAGTGCCATTCGTTTTGTTACTAAAGCTACTATCGACCCACACTGCGACCTGTATGCCCTAGTCGGCTGGCCTCCGCTACATGTTCGTCGTCAGACCACTGGCTCCAGGTCATCTACAAGGCTATGCTAGGTAAAGTGCCGCCTTATTCAGTTCACTGTCACGATGGCTACACCCACCCGCAACAGCTGCCCAGCAGGTGTATCTCACTGACATCCCTAAGCCAAAACCCTCTATTTGGACGCCTTTCCTTCCAGTTCTCTGCTGCCTGCGACTGGAACGAATTGCAAAATATCTCTGAAGTTGGAGATTTTTATCTCCTCAACAACTTTAAAAATCTGCTCTCGAGCAGCTAACCGATCGCTGCAGCTGTACATAGTCACATCTGTAAACTACCCACCAATTTACCTACTCACCCCATACTGCTTTATTTATTTACTTTTCTGCTCTTTTACACACCAGTATCTCTTCTTGCACATGATCATCTGATGATTTATCACTGCCAGTGTTAATCTGCTAAATTGTAATTATTCGATTTATTGCCTACCTCATGCCTTTTGCACACATTGTATATAGATTCTCTTTTTTTTCTACCATGTTATTGACTTGTTTATTGTTTACTCCATGTGTAACTCTGTGTTGTCTGTTCACACTGCTATGCTTTATCTTGGCCAGGTCGCAGTTGCAAATGAGAACTTGTTCTCAACTAGCCTACCTGGTTAAATAAAGGTGAAATAAAAATCAAAAATCAAAATAAAATAAAAAAACGCCTCTGTACCGAAGCAAGCACCAGTTAGCCTTGAGCTAGCCTCGAGCTAAGCCCAAATAGCAGCTAACTTCTTGGGCTACATTGCCTCTTTTGCCAATTGGCCTGGACCCTTTATTGTCGACACAGAGCCCTGCCGATCCATCACGACTGGTCTGCCAACGTAATTGTCAGATGTGGTTTTAACAGGCTTTTCCGATGCGATATCGCCGAAGACCCATCCGCTAGCCCAGGCCTGATTGCTTTCTGAATGCCGTTGTCTCCCGCTCACCTAGCGTAGTAGCGACTACCGAACGTTTCCCGGACTGACCTATTGCTGCTCATTGGACCCTATGATCATTCAGCTACACAGCTGAAGCCTGCTGGACGATTCACTAACGCGGTACATCTTTTTGTTTATCTGTCGGCCCCAACCTCGATCTCAGGACCTGTGAGCACCTAACTGACCCTCTCTGCCCATTCATCGCCATTTACCCGTTGTTGTCTTAGCTCTCCCGATCAACACCCGTGATTGCTTTATGCCTCTCTCTAATGTCAATATGCCTTGTCTACTGCTGTCTCGGTTAGCACTTATTGTTTTATTTCACTGTGGAGCCCTCAGTCCCGCTCAACATGCCTTAGAAAGCTATTTTGTCCCACTCCCCACACATAAGGAGACCTAACCTGGCTTAACTGGTGCCTCCAGAGATGCAATCTCTCTCATCGTCACTCAACGCCTAGGTTTACCTCCACTTTACACACATCCTACCATATCCTTGACTGTACATTATGCCCTGAATCTATTCTACCACAATAAGAAATCTGCTCCTTTTATTCTCTGTTCCCAGCGCTCTAGACGACCAGTTCTTATAGCCTTTAGCCATACCTGTTTCCTACTCCTCCTCTGTTCCTCTGCTGATGTAGAGGTTAACCCAGGCCCTGTAGCTCCCAGTACCACACCTATTCCCCAGGCGCTCTCATTTGCTGACTTCTGTAACTGTAAAAGCCTTGGTTTGATGCATGTTAACATCAGAAAACTCCTCCCTAAGTTTGTTTATTTCAGTGCTTTAGCACACTCCGCCAACCCTGATGTCCTGGCCGTGTCTGAGTCCTGGCTTAGGAAGGCCACCAAAAATTCTGAAATCTCCATCCCCAACTACAACATTTTCCATCAAGACAGAACTGCCAAAGGGGGCAGAGTTGCAATCTACTCCAGAGATACCCTGCAGAGTTCTGTCAAACTATCCAGGTCTGTACCCAAACAGTTCGAGCTTCTACATTTAAACATCCACCTTTCCAGAAATAAGTATCTCACTTTTGACACATTTATAGATCCCAGCCCCCAGCTGTGCCCTGGACACCATATGTGAATTGATTGCCCTCCCATTTATCTTCAGAGTTTGTACTGTTAGGTGATCTAAACTGGGATATGCTTAACACCCCGGCCGTTCTACAATGTAAGCTAGATGCCCTCAATCTCACACAAATTATCAAGGAACATACCAGGTACAACCCTAAATCCGTAAACACAGGCCCCTCATAGATATTATCCTGACCAACCTGCCCTCCAAATACACGTCTGCTGTCTTCAACCAGGACCTTAGCGATCACAGCCTCATTGCCTGCATCCGTAATGGGTCCGCGGTCAAAGGACCACCCCTCATCACTGTCAAACGCTCACTAAAACACTTCAGTGAGCTGGCCTTTCTAATTGACCTGGCCCGGGTATCCTGGAAGGATATTGACTTCATCCCATCAGTACAGGATACCTGGTTGTTCTTTAAAAGTGCTTTCCTCACCATCTTAAATAAGCATGCCCCATTCAATAAATGTTGACCTAAGAACCGATATAGCCCTTGGTTCACTCCAGACTTGACTGCCCTTGACCAGCACAAAAACATCCTGTGGCGTACTGCATTAGCATCGAATAGCCCCCGCGATATGCAACGTTTCAGGGAAGTCAGGAACCAATATACACAGTCAGTGAGGAAAGCAAAGGCTAGCTTTTTCAAACAGAAATTTGCATTCTGTAGCACAAATTCACAAAAGTTCTGGGACACTGTAAAGCCTATGGAGAATAAGAGCACCTCCTCCCAGCTGCCCACTCTCACTGAGGCTAGGAAAAACTGTCACCACCGACAAATGTACGATAATTGAGAATTTCAATAAGCACTTGTCTACGGCTGGCCATGCTTTCCACATGGCTACCCCTACCAAACAGCTCTGCACCCCCCGCAGCAACTTGCCCAAGCCCTCCCCGCCCCCCCGCTTCTCCTTCACCCAAATCCAGATAGCTGATGTTATGAAAGAGCTGCAAAATCTGGACCCCTACAAATCAGCTGGGCTAGACAATCTGGACCCTCTCTTTCTAAAATGATCTGCCGCAAATGTTGCAACCCCTATTACTAGCCTGTTCAACCTCTCTTTTGTATCGTCTGAGATCCCTAAAGATTGGAAAGCTGCCGCGGTCATCCCCCTCTTCAAAGGGGGAGATACTCTAGACCAAAACTGTTTCAGACCTATATCTATCCTGCCCTGCCTTTCCAAAGTCAAGTTAACAAACAGATCACCGACCATTTCGAATCCCACCGTACCTTCTCTGCTATGCAATCTGGTTTCCGAGCTGGTCATGGGTGCACCTCAGCCACATTCAAGATCCTAAACGATATCATAACCGCCATCGATAAGAGACAGTACTGTGCAGCCGTCTTCATCGACCTGGCCAATGCTTTCAACTCTGTCAATCACTGCATTCTTATCTGCACACTCAATAGCCTTGGTTTCTTAAATGACTGCATCGCCTGGTTCACCAACCACCTCTCAGATGGAGTTCAGTGTGTCAAATCGGAGGGCCTGTTGTCCGGACCATGGGGGTGCCACAGGGTTAAATTCTTGAGCCGACTCTTTTCTCTCTATATATCAATGATGTCACTCTTGATGCTGGTGATTCTCTCATCCACCTCAACGCAGACGACACCATTCTGTATACTTCTGGCCCTTCTTTGGACACTGTGTTAACAAACCTCCAAATGTGCTTCAATGCCATACAACACTCATTCCGTGGCCTCCAACTGCTATTAAATGCTAGTAAAACTAAATACATGCTCTTTAACCGATCGCTGCCCGCACCTGTCCGCCTGACCAGCATCACTACTCTGGACGGTTCTGACTTAGAATATGTTGACATCTACAAATACCTAAGTGCCTGGTTAGACTGTAAACCCTCCTTCCAGACTCACATTAAGCATCTCCAATCCAAAATTAAATCTAGAATCGGCTTCCTATTTCACAACAAAGCCTCCTTCACTCATGCTGCTAAACATACGCTCGTAAAACTGACTATTCTACCGATCCTTGACTTCGGCGATGTCATTTATAAAATAGCCTCCAATACTCTACTCAGCAAATTGGATGTAGTCTATCACAGTGCCATCCGTTTTGTCACCAAAGCCCCATACACTACCCACCACTGCGACCTGTATGCTCTCGTTGGCTGGCCCTCGCTTCATAATTGTCGCCAAACCCACTGGCTCCAGGTCATCTATAAGTCTTTCCTAGCTAAAGCCCCACCTTATCTCAGCTCACTGGTCACCATAGCAACACCCACCCATAACACGTGCTCCAGCAGGTATATTTCACTGGTCATCCCCAAAGCCAACACCTCGTTTGCCCACATTTCCTTCCAGTTCTCTGCTGCCAATGACTGGAACGAATTGCAAAAATCCTTGAAGCTGGAGACCTCACTAACTTTAAGCATCAGATGTCAGAGCAGCTTACCGATCTCTGCACCTGTACACAGCCCATCTGTAAATAGCCCACCCAACTACCTCATCCCCATATTGCTTTTTATTTTTGCTCTTTTGCACCCCAGTATCCCTACTTGCACATCATCATCTGCGCATCTATCACTCCAGTGTTAATGCTAAATTGTAATTTTTTGGCCACTATGGCCTATTTATTGCCTTACCTCCCTAATCTTACTACATTTGCACACACTGTATATAGATTTTTCTGTTGTGTTATTGACTGTACATTTGTTTATCCCATGTGTAACTCTGTGTTGTATGTGTCGAACTGCTTTAATGTATCTTGGCCAGGTCGCAGTTGTAAATGAGAACTTGTTCTCAACTGGCCTACCTGGTTAAATAAAGGTGAAAAAAAATACAAAAAATAATGTTGTACCCTTTTGTACTTTAACTATTTGCACATCGTTACAACACTGTATATAGACATAATATGACATTTGACATGTTTTCATTCGTTTGGAACTTTTGTGAGTGTTGCTTATTGTTTATTTGTTTATTGTTTGATGTTTATTGTTTTTTCACTTTAGTTTTTCACTTGCTTTGGCAAGTGGTAACACATTTTTCTCATGCCAATAAAGCCCTTAAATTGAGCTGGAGATAGAGACAGAGAAGTGAGAAAGAGAGAGAGGAGAGAGATAGAGTGAGAGGCAAGAGAGAGAGAGAGAGAGAGACACCTTCGCATCTATAAATCTTACCCAGGGATTTATAAAAACATCCATGGACAGCGAGATAAAGCTTTAATGACTCATGCCTCACTTTAGTTTGTTTCTGAGCTTAAACAACCAAAATAACTCTGACGCTAGGGGTCAGATTAAAAAAAATAAAAAATAAAATAACGTTCCCAAGGTAAACTGACTATTTCTCAGGTCCAGATCATAGAATATGCATATAATTTACAGATTAGGATAGAAAACACTCCAAAGTTTCCAAAACTGTCAAAATATTGTCTGTGAGTATAACAAAACTGATTCTGCAGGCGAAAAGCTGAGAAAATATAACCCGGAAGTGATATATATTTTTTTTAATCTGTGTTTCCTGGCCAGTCTTTCTTCCATTTAAAGGGGTATCAACCAGATTCCTTTTCCAATGGCTTCCTCAGGCTGTGACCAGGCTTTAGACATAGTTTCAGGCTTTTATTTTGAAAAATGAACGAGATATTTCAAAAGTAGTCAGGTGTCCTCTGAATAGTTCCTGCGCACCAGAGGGGAGCTCTCCATTTTCCTTTTCTCTCTTATTGAATAGGTTACGGTCCGGTTGAAATATTATCGATTATGTTTGTTAAAAACAACCTGAGGATTGATTATAAAAAACATTTGACATGTTTCTACGACCATTACGGATACTTTTTGGAATTTTCGTCGAACGGAACGAGGCTGTAGTTTTCTCAACATAACGCGCAACCCAAATGGCGTTTTTTTGTTATAAAAGTAATATTCCGAAGATTATCAAAGGTAAGCGATTAATTTTCTTGCTTTTCTGACTTTCGTGACCAAGCTAACCAAGCTAATATAAGGCTAACTGTTGTAGCATTGATTGATACACTCACAAAAGCTTAGATTGCTTTCGTTGCAAAGCATATTTTCAAAATCTGACACGATAGGTGGATAAACAACAAGCTAAGCTCTGTTTTGGTAAATTTCACTTGTGATTGCATGATTATAAATATTTGTAGTAATATTTTTGTATCTGATACGTTTGGGAATTTTCTTCTGCCTTTCAGCACTGGAACGAAGCTGTAGTTTTCTCAACATAACGCGCAACCCAAATGGCGTTTTTTTGTTATAAAAGTAATATTTATCGAACAAAAAAAACATTTGTTGTGTAACTGGGAGTCTCGTGAATGAAAACATCCGAAGATTATCAAAGGTAAGCGATTAATTTTATTGCTTTTCTGACTTTCGTGACCATGCTAATTTGGGGCTAGCTGTTGTAGCATTGATTGATACACTCACAAAATCTTGGATGTCTTTCTCTGTAAAGCATATTTTCAAAATCTGACATGATAGGTGGATTAACAACAAGCTAAGCTGTGTTTTGGTATATTTCACTTGTGATTGCATGATTATAAATATTTTTAGTAATATTTTTGAATTTGGCGTCCTGCAATTCAGCGGTTGTTTAGGGAAACGATCCCGCTAAATGGATCTGTGCGCAGAGAGGTTAAATTAATTTGAGTGTGTGTCAATAAGATCAAATAATCTAATCAAATCAAATGTTATTGGTCATACACAGATGTTATTGCGGGTGTAGCGAAATGCTTGTGTATAATGCAAAAAAATATGCTATCGCTGGCTTCATTGGCTTCTTCTCAATTACCTTAGCACTGAAGTTTCTGTCTAAAACCTCACTTTGTTCAGGTTATGTCTACTTACATTTTATATTTAAACTTTATTTAACTAGGCTAGTCAGTTAAGTTTTTTTTTTAAATGACAGCCTACCCCGGACGACGCTGGGGAAATTGGGACTCCGAATCACAGCCGGATGTGATACAGCCTGGATTCAAACCAGGTACTATAGTGACACCTCCTACGCTGAGAAGCAATCCCTTAGACCACATATGTCAGAGTCAAGGCCCGCGGGCCACATCCGGCCCGCGAGAAGGTTTTTTACGGCCCCTGGGATGATCTTGATTTATTATTAGAACCGGCCCGCAGACCGCAGCAAGCCGGCAGCCCGCAGATCTTTTACACGCACCAATACTACATTTCCCACAATGCAACGGTGACGCACCGAGCAGTAGGCTGCTTCATTTCAATATTTATTGGCACAGCAGTCGTCAGCATCACAGTAAAATTAACTTTCAGATACCCATCAAAAATGGCAAAACGGAAGGTGGACACTGAGAACCGGGGGTTTCAAACAAGGTGGGAGTCTGAGTAATATGTTCACGGAGGTAGCTGGAAAACCTGTGTGTCTTCTGTGTGGAGAAAGTGTGGCGGTACTGAAAGAGTATAATCTGAGACGACATTATGAAACGAAAAACAGCGCGGACAAAAACAAGAATATGACATGGAACAAAGGCTACAAAAGGCAGAGGAATTAAAACGAGGCCTCAAATCTCGACAGGCTCTGTTCAAAAAAGCCAAATCACAAGGCCAGGCTGCTGTCAAGGCCAGTTTTATTTTGGCAGAAGAGATCGCTAAATCAGCCGGCCATTTACGGAGGGGGATTTCATAAAAACTGCATGATTAAAGTTTGTGACGAAGTTTGCCCAGAAAAAAGGCAACTCTTTTTAAATGTGAGTCTGAGCAGAAACACCATTGCCGAGAGAGTAGACCAGTGTCCATCAATCTAAAAGAGCAGCTTGTGAAAAAGGGAAAAGATTTCATTGCATATTCCTTGCTGTGGATGAGAGCACCGACATTTCTGACATTGCCCAGTTGTCAATTTTCATCCGCGGAGTGGACTCCAGCCTAAGCGTGACAGAGGAGTTTTTGGCTTTACGTCCTATGCATGGCACAACTACGGGGCATGATTTGTATGAAGAGGTGTCAAGATGTGTAAATGAGATGGAGCTGCCTTGGGAAAAACTCGTGGGTTTGACAACCGACGGAGCACCTGCGATGTGTGGACACAGGAGCGGACTGGTGGCGAAGATACGGGAAAAGATGCAGAGAGGAAACGCGACAGGTGAGCTGACAGCTTATCATTGTATCATACACCAGGAAGCGTTGTGCGGTAAAGCCTTGAAAATGGAGCATGTAATGAGCATCATCACGCGCACAGTTAACTTTATCGAGCCAAAGGTTTGAATCACCGCCAGTTCAAGGCATTTCTGACGGAGTTAGAAACGGAGCATGGTGATTTGCCTTATCACACAGAGGTGCGATGGCTAAGCCAGGGAAAGGTGCTTCAAAGATGTTCGAGCTTCGTGAGGAGATTTGTCTGTTCTTGGACAGCAAAGGGAAAGACACAACACAAATCCGAGACGAAATGTTTCTGTGTGAAATGGCTTTTCGTTGTGACATTACGAGTCATCTGAATGCAATGAACTTGCAGCTGCAGGGTCGGGATCATGTCATCTCTGATATGTACAGTCAAGTGAAGGCATTTAAAACCAAACTGACTCTGTGGGAGACGCAGATGCGGAAGAGAAAATTTGAGCCACCTTTCCCAGCTGCCAGACCAGAAGAGAAGCTCTCTACCAGTGCGTTCCGAGCGCACAGTTGGCTGATAAATAGGTATGGCTTGCCGCTGACTTTCGACCGCCGATTTGCTGACTTTGAAGCACAAAAAAGCAGGTTGGAACTGCTCGTAACCCATTTGCTGTTGACGTGGAAAGCTCACCACCAAACTCCAAATGGGTTGATTGACCTCCAATGCAATGATGCACTGAGGGCAAAATATGCGGCAGTGGGTGCTGCGGAGTTCGCCCGTTTCCTCCCCGACACAATGCCCCAGGCGCGCATCCAGGCTGCTCAAACGTTGTCTATGTTTGGCAGCACATACCTGTGTGAACAACTGTTTTCTTTGATGAACCTGAAACAAAACATCACACAGAAGTCGACTTACTGCTGAACACCTCCACTCAATTCTGAGGATTTCCTCAGCTCAGAGCCTTACCCCGAACATTGATGAACTTGTGGAAAGATGGGACACCACAAGTATCACCCTCAACCTCAAACAAGTGAACATACTGTGCAATCACATATTTAGAGTTTTTTACTCAGTTCAAGTTTAAAAGTTAAGTTTAATATTTGTTTTCACTGCATGTTACTTTCTCCTTAAACAAAGTGTTGTTTTTGATTAATAGATTTTTGCACTTTATTTTATTGTATTTCAATCCAATTATATTTTAAAAATATTTCAGTTGAGTGGATGATAGAAAATTGCTATTATTGTTTTTTTCTTTGAGTAAATTTAGCCCACTTTTGCTAAAATAGAAAATATAGGCTACTGATGGTGCCTTGAATACCGGTTTCTTTCATTTAATGTTCATGTTATGGGGATTTTTATATAAAGGAAATTTGTCTTTTGTGTCTGTTGAAAATTAAAGATTACTGACAGAGCCATAAGAAATATTGCTTTATTTATCTGATCATATTGGATATATTTGTTAGGTTTTCAGTAGGTTCATTAGTCACTAGACTAAATATGCGTCATTTAAACATTGTTTCAATGAACATTCGAACAGTCCGGCCCTCGGCTTGTAGCTAAATTTTTTATTTGGCCCTCCGTCCATTTGACTTTGACACCCCTGCCTTAGACCAACGCACCACTCGGAAGATCACTAGTTAATTACCACTAGCGATGCCAACATTGAGTACACAACGTTGTTGTGGTCATTTTTGGGAGATGTTATCACATTTCCTTTTTTCGGAATGTCAAGTATCTACAATGACTATATTCAAATAAGCAATGCATTCCTTTTACACCTCTGGTATTGTCGGAACAACTACGGTATTGTCCCGACAATAATATTTACCCCCTTTGCATTTCTTCACATAAACTCAGCAAAAAAAGAAATGTCCTCTCACTGTCAACTGCGTTAATTTTCAGCAAACTTAACATGAGGAAATATTTCTTTGAACATTACAAGATTCAACAACTGATACATAAACTGAACAAGTTCCACAGACATGTGACTAACAGAAATAGAATAATGTGTCCCTGAACAAAGGGGGGGGGTCAAAATCAAAAGTAACAGTCAATGCAGCTTGTGGCCACACCAGATATTAAGTATTGCGGTGCATTTCCACCTCATGGACTATACCAGATTTGCCAGTTATTGCTGAGAGATGTTACCCCACTCTTCCACCAAGGCACCTGTAAGTTCCCGGACATTTCTGTGAGGAATGGCCCTAGCCCTCACCCTCCGATTCAACAGGTCCCAGACGTGCTCAATGGGATTGAGATCCGGGCTCTTCGCTGGCCAATGCAGAACACTGACATTCTTGTCTTGCAGGAAATCACGCACAGAACGAGCAGTATGGCTGGTGGATTTGTCATGCTGGAGGGTCATGTCAGGATGAGCCTGCAGGAAGGGTACCACAAAAGGAAGGAGGATGTCTTCCCTGTAATGCACAGCATTGAGATTGCCTGCAATGACAACAAGCTCAGTCCGATGATGCTGTGACACACCGCCCAAGACCGCCCAGACTCTCCACCTCCAAATCGATTCCGCTCCAGAGTACAGGCCTCGGTGTAGCGCTCATTCCTTCAACGATAATCGCGAATCTGACAATCACCCCTGGTGAGACAAAACCGTGACTCGTCAGTGAAGAGCACTTTTTGCCAGTCCTGTCTGGTCCAGCGATGGTGGGTTTGTGCCCATAGGCAACGTTGGTACTGGTGATGTCTGGTGTGGACCTGCCTTACAACAGGCCTACAAGCCCTCAGTCCAACCTCTCTCAGACTATTGCAGACAATATGAGCACTGATGGAGGGATTGTGCGTTCCTGGTGTAACTTGGGCAGTTGTTGTTGCAATCCTGTACCTGTTCCGCAGGTGTGATGTCCGGATGTACCGATCCTGTGCCGGTGTTGTTACACGTGGTCTGCCACTGCGAGGATGATCAGCTGTCCATCCTGCCTCCCTGTAGCGCTGTCTTAGTACGGACATTGCCTAAGTACGGACATTGCAATTTATTGCCCTGGCTACATCTGCAGTCCTCATGCCGCAGATGAGCAGGGACACTGGGCATCTTTCTTTAGGTGTTTTTCAGAGTCAGTAGAAAGGCCTCTTTAGTGTCCTAAGTTTTCATAACTGTGACCTTAATTGCCTACCGTCTGTAAGCTGTTAGTGTCTTAATGACTGTTCCACAGGTGCATGTTGATTAATTGTTTATGGTTCATTGAACAAGCATGGGAAACAGTGTTTAAACCCTTTACAATGAAGATCTGTGAAGTTATTTGGATTTTTACAAATTATCTTTGAAAGACAGAGTTTATTATTGTGTTACATTGGGATTAAATCATGTTCACAAAATACTCTGTAATGTCAAAATGGAATAAAAATCTATTTAAGAGCGATAAAGACATTTAAAAAGAGTAATTGGTAAATATTTCACAATCCAGGTGTGCAAAGCTCTTAGAGACTAACAAACCGCTGCCAAAGGGTTTCCTAGCATGTATGGACTCAGAGGGGTGCATGCGTATCTAATCAAGGTACAGTATATTGTTGTTTTCTTTTTCATTCATCTTTTTTTTAACCTTTCTCTCAAGGATTATGGCCAGACACCAATTTTTCAATTCTTTCCATAGATTGTCAAGCAGATTTAAGTCAAAACTGTAACTAGGCCACTGAGGAACATTCAATGTAATCTTGGTAAGCAACTCCAGTGCAGATTTGGCCTTCTGTTTTAGGTTATTGTCCTGCTGAAAGGTGAAGTCCTCTCCTAGTGTCTGGAGTAAAGCAGACTGAAACAGATTTTCCTTTAGGATTTTGCTTGTGCTTAGCTCCATCTCGTTTATTTTTATCATGAGAAAAAAGTGAAGAGTGAAGGAATAGCAGCCAACAAGTACTCAGCATATGTGGGAACTCCTTCAAGACTGTTGAAAAAGCATTCCAGAAGAATCTGGTTGAGAGAATGCCAAGAGCGTGCAAAGCTGTCATCAAGGGAATGGTTGGCTACTTTGAAGAATCTCAAATGCAAAACATATTTTGATGTGTATAACACTTTTTTGGTTACTACATGATTCCGTATGTGTTATTTAATAGTTTTGATGTCTTCACTAATATTCTACAATGTAGAAAATAGTGAAAATAAAGAAAAACACTTGAATGAGTAGGTGTGTCCAAACGTTTGACTGGTAATGTAGATACTTTGTAGTCAACAATGGGGGGAGAGTCATTACTTCCTACAAGAGCACAAAATGTGTGCATTTCCAAACATCTTTAAAAAGCGAGTCAGTCAAAGAGCTTTTTTTGGTCTTAAAGGGCCAGTGTTGTATTTTGAGACAGGCTTGAATAAACTTAGTAGCCAATAGGCAGAGGGTAACATAATTTGTCTGATTCTCTTTAATAGTGATATGGGAATAATGACACATTTTATTTTGTAAAGGGGTGTCTTGCATCAAACAAAAATTGTGTTTGCCCAGATACAATGCTATTTTACTGTAAACACGCTTATAGTGAAGGACATTCAACAAGCACAGCACTTACGCAAATTATTGATGATTGGCTGAGAGAAATGAATGATGAAAAGATTGTGGGAGCTATTTTTTTAGACATCAGTGCGGCTTTTGACATTATCGATCATAGTCTGCTGATAGAAAAACGTATTTGTTATGGCTTTACTTTCCCTGCTATATTGTGGATAAAGAGTTACCTGTCTAACAGAACAGGTAGAGAGAGTGTTCTTTAATGGAAGCCTCTCCAACATAATCCATGTAGAATCAGGTATTCCCCAGGGCATCTTCATAGGCCCCTTACTTTTTTCAATCTTTACTAATGACATGCCACTGGCCTAGAGTAAAGCCAGTTTGGCTATATTTGCGGATGACTCAACACTATACACGTCAGCTACTACAGCGAGTGAAATCACTGCAACACTCAACAAAGAGCTGCAGTTAGTTTCAGAATTGTTTTCAAAGGAATACTATTTCAAAAACTAAAAGCATTGTATTTGGGACAAATCATTCACTAAACCATAAACCTCAACTAAATCTGGTAATTCATTATGTGGAAAATGAGCAAATTGAGGTGACTAAACTGCTTGGAGTAACCCTGGATTGTAATCTGTCATTTTAAAAACATGTTGATACAAGTTAAGATGGGGATAAGTCTGTCCATAATAAACTGCTGCTCTGCCTTTTTAACAACACTATCAACAAGGCAGGTCCTACAGGCTCTAGTTTTGTCGCACATGGACTGCCTTGGCAGCAGCTAATGGGCATCCTAAATAAATACAAACACCAATATTTTCAGTCACCTCCTTGTCTGAAGGACAAGTGGATAAACAGGTTAATGTCAAGTCCTGGATGTTTTTTTCAAAAGTGTCATGGAATGTAGGCCTACATTGAACACCACACATTGGCTGCTACTGTGGGCTGAATGATAGAACAGCTATTTTCATGTTAAAATGTTATGGGATGTATTTTATCCATTGTTTTTAATGGTAAGCCACTCTGTTAGGCCTGCATTATGATCAAATAGCCTTAGCTAGCCTACCTGACCACTGTTAAAACTAACATAAAGAGTGTACAGCCTCAGTGTTCACAGTAAAAGCGTGCAGAATGTTCACAACTTTCAAGTTTGCATTCAGCAGACCTGAAATTTGCAGTGCATGTATGGGGGACTGAGGAAGGAGTAGTCATTCAAAAATCATGTCAAGCCCTATTATTTAACACAGAGTGAATCCATGTAACGTATTGTGTGATTTGTTAAGCCAAATTCACCCCCTTTGCCTAAACAAAGGCACTGAATACTTAAGCAACAACTATATTTCAAATTTTTTCATTAGTTTTAATGTATTAATTTATTAAAGCATTCCATTTGAATAATTAATTCAGATTGTCTCCCTGGCCTGGATGTTGTTTATTAGCTACAGTATGTATCTGGGTCAAAGGACACACTTGACAAGAACACAGGGACTGACTAAAGTTCATTTATGAATCAAATTATTTTTCTGCAGCCCCACAGAACCTACTATTTCTTGCTCTCTCAATCGGGAAGATGCAATTTTTCTAGTAAGAAAATCCTCTATTTAACAAACACCATTGCCCTCAGGCACAACTAACAAGTAAAGAGAAGATAGCTATCTCCTCGGCATTCCAAAAAGCACAGCATAGCTGTCACGCCCTGAACTTAGAGATCTTTTTATGTCTCTATTTTAGGTTTGGTCAGGGGTGATTTGGGTGGGCATTCTATGTTCTATTTTCTATGTTTTTGTATTTCTTTGTTTTGGTCGGGTATGGTTCTCAATCACGGACAGCTGTCTATCGTTGTCTCTGATTGGGAACCATACTTAGGTAGCCCTTTTCCCTCCTTTCGGTGTGGGAAGTTGACTTTGTTTGTGGCACAAAGCCTTAAGCTTCACGGTTTGTTTTGTATTGTTTATTGTTTTTGTCGGCGTCATTTCTAATAAAAAGGAATATGTACGCTCACAACGCTGCACCTTGGTCCACTTCATTCAACAGCCGTGACAATAGTGTTGTTTTTCCACTTATCAGAAACAAGAGTAGTGACTTTCTGTGAAAGCAGACATAGTGACTTTCTGTGAAGACAGACATAGTGACTTTCTGTGAAGGCAGACATAGTGACTTTCTGTGAAGACAGACATAGTGACTTTCTGNCATAGTGACTTTCTGTGAAGACAGACATAGTGACTTTCTGTGAAGACAGACATAGTGACTTTCTGTGAAGGCAGACATAGTGACTTTCTGTGAAGGCAGACATAGTGACTTTCTGTGAAGACAGACATAGTGACTTCCTGTGAAGACAGTCATTGTGACTTCCTGTGAAGACAGACATTGTGACGATGAGATTATTTCTTTACTTCCTGTGAAGAACTATATAGTGACTATAAGGACATACTCCCATTGAGGTTTACATCTTCACCAAACACATATTTTGAATGTTTTCAGATCAAATTCATTAAAGAGTCAAAGGAGTCCAATGTTTTGACAAACTTTCTCAGGAATCAAAGAATCAAAGACAGACAGACCATAAGAGATTCAGTACAAGCAAAAGCAGGATTGGATGGTTCATTTGATTTTTCTCATGTCCATTATTATGTATTACCATGATGTAACAGCAGCCTATTACATAATGTGGGTCTATGTCATCCATTGCTGCTACTTCCTGAACACAAAGCTTTCTAACAAACATGCCTTTGTTAGTTCCTTTGTTTGCCTTTGTTAAAGTGTATTATCGATACCTTTGTGTCTGTAATAAGCAACATGGGGAGGAGGTCGATCCAGCACCAAAATAAACAATAAACTAAACCAAGGCGTGCAGACAGACGTCTCCATCTTCTCAACTGCTGTTGTCTTTCTATTCTGTCATTATCAGACGGATGTGACATACCATCCAGATGCTTGTCCTCTTCAATGGCTCTGCTGGCAGCCTGCTAACCCCACTCCAACAACACTATAATTAGTAATGCCAGATCACTCTGGAGACGAAGCTGACTTTCATTCACTGACAGGAAAACTATCAGACAGTCACAGTGTGTAGAGAGGCAAGATGTGTTTTCTGGACAGGAATTACTGTCTTTGCAAAATAATAAATCACATTCTAAACCCATTAAATTAATATCTTCATTGAGATTTCTGTCATTCTTCTATCAGTTCTGGCTTTCAATCTGTTTCTCATGTAAGGGATGGCGAGATGGAGAAAGAAGGGAAGGATAAGAGGAGTAAGGGATATAACAGCACATCATCATCTTCCAAAAATACCTTTAAAACTCCTGGCCTTGCCTCTACCCTTTTTCTCACATCCCACTCTTCTCTTCTCCTCATCATTCCTCAAATCAGTAATATGCTGCTGTCTCTGAATTAAAATAAACAAAATCCTCATTCAGGTCCTGGATGAGGCGTCTTTGATTATTCCGAAGTTCCCAGAGGACGGGGAGGTCAGTGCCAGCCCAGGCACAGCAAAGCTAGCAACACATGGAAAATACAAGCTATGGAAATGTACCCAAGTTCTGAGGAGAGCTGAAGCTAATGTCTGTGTGGAGTTCTACTAGTGTGCTGATCCATGCTAGCCCTTAACTGTGTCCCAAATTGCACCCTAGTATCTATATAGTTCACTATGTAGGGAATAAGGTGCCATTTGGGACGCAGACATGGGGAGCTAAATCTTCCCACATGCTCTACATGAAACTGTGTTAGAGCTCTGAATGAGTCAACTCGAGAGAATGTGAGCTCAATATTAATTTCTGCCACAGCATGTCATTTAGTAATTTCAGGACCCTGCCAGGATGGAAAAACCTAAGAGTTTTGTATATTTAGCTCATCTGAATTATAATAGTTGGAACAATCATTATGTTCTTAGACAAGAGAGGAACAGAAAATAGGTAACACCTTAAGTTGCCCTTATACCTATGTTACTACACAGTACTAAATTACTACTACTGCTACACAGTACAGTAATAACAGTAGTAACATCATTGTAATAACATGAAGTTTCATAGTAACTTCTCAGATCAAAGTTTATTTGTCGTTTTCACAGTTCAGCAGGTACTATAGCTGGTGCAGTGAAATGTTTTTGTTACTAGCTCCTAACAATGCACTAAAATGTCAAACAGTTAAAATACCGATTTTTTTCCAGACAATAAACAGTGGGACGAATCTGATTAACAACCCAATTTGCACTGTAGCAGTAATCAAATGCAATATATATGTATATGCACTGAGAGGATGTACACAAGAGACACAGTTGTAGATATATTAGAGTAGGTTAGGTCAAGAATCCAGTACATACTGTATATTAGAGTAGGCCAGGTCAAGAATCCAGTAGATATATTAGAGTAGGCCAGGTCAAGAATCCAGTAGCTATATTAGAGTAGGCCAGGTTTAGAATCCAGTAGATATATTAGAGTAGGCCAGGTTTAGAATCCAGTAGATATATTAGAGAGGTCAGGTCAAGAATCCAGTAGATTTATTAGACTAGGCCAGGTCAAGAATCCAGTAGATATATTAGAGTAGGCCAGGTCAAGAATCCAGTAGATATATTAGAGTAGAAAAGGTCAAGAATCCAGTAGATATATTAGAGTAGCCAGGTAAAATCCAGTAGATATATTAGAGTAGGCCAGGTAAGAATCCAGTAGATATCATTATTAGAGAGGCAGGTCGGATCAGTAGATATACATTTGAGAAGGCCAGGTCAAGAATCCAGTAGATATATATTAGAGTAGGCCAGGTTTCAAGAATCCAGTAGATATACATTATAGAGTAGGCAGCGTAAGAATCATAGATTATTAGAGTAGCCAGGTCAAGAATCCAGTAGATATATTAGAGTAGGCCAGTAGAAATCCAGTAGATATAATTAGAGTGGCAGGTCAAGAATCCAGTAGATATATTAGAGTAAGCAAAGGTCTAAGAATCCAGTAGATATAATTATTAGAAGTAGCGAGGTCAAGAATCAGTAGATATATTTTTAGAGAAGCGACAGGTCAAGAATCCAGTAGATATATTAGAGTAGGCCAGGTAAAGAATCCAGTAGATATACATTATTAGAGTAAGGCCAGGTTAAGAATCAGTAGATATATTAGATTGGCAGGTTAGGACCAGTAATATATTAGAGTAGCCAGTCAAAGAATCAGTAGATATATATCTTAAGAGTAGGCAGGTCAAGAATCCAGAAGATATATTAGGTAGGCAGGTTAGGTAAGTCCAGTAGATATATTAGAGTAGGCCAGGTCAAGAATCCAGTAGATATACATTATTAGAGTAGGCTAGATTAATAATCCAGTAGCTATATTACAGTAGGCTTGGTCAAGAACCTTAGGGGCTCCCGAGTGTCGCAGAGGTCTTAGGCACTGCTTCTCAGTGCAAGAGGCGCCACTACAGTCCCTGGTTCGAATCCAGGCTGTATCACATCCGGCCGTGATTGGGAGTCCCATAGGGCGGCGCACAATTGGCCCAGCGGTAGCTAGAATCCAGTTGCTATATTACAGTAGATTCTGAATATTAGAGTAGGATAGGTCAAGAATCCAGTAGATACATTAGAGTAGGCCCTGGGTTCAATGTCTCTATAGCATGGGACTGCTTGTGTGTGTTCATGTGTGTGTGCGTGTGTGTGCGTGCGTGCGTGTGTGCGTGCGTGTCAGTCAACTGGTAGACGGCTAGTGATGGCTGTCTGACGGTCTGGTAACGGAGGCTGTTCAACGGTCTGATGGTAATAGAAGCTGTCTGACAGTCTGGTAACAGAAGCTGTTCAATGGTCTGGTAATAGAACCTGTTCAACGGTCTGATGGTAACGGTAGCTGTCTGACGGTCTGGTAACAGAAGCAGTTCAAAAGTATGATGGTACAGAAGCTGTTCAACGGTCTGATGGTCTGGTGCTAGAAGCTGTTCAACAGTCTGATGGTCTGTTGATAGAAGCTGTTCAACGGTCTGATGGTCTGGTAATAGAAGCTTTTCAACAGTCTGATGGTACAGAAGCTGTTCAACAGTCTGATGGTCTGGTGATAGAAGCTGTTCAACCGTCTGACTGTAATGGAAGCTGTTCGACAGTCTAGTAGAAAGAGGAGGAAGGGAAGCGCTACTAAGGTACACAATAGTACATTTGGTAGACAGAAGGTGCTCTTTGGTAAAAGGGGTAGATTGGTCATCAAAAAGAAAGGAGGACCAAGTCACTCTTCATATATTTAATTAAAATGACTTTATTAGTATGGCATGTTCAATAGAAACAAAGTTTTAAAAAATCCGACTCGTTTCGGCTGCATGGCTTTCGTCAGCGAGTACAAAAAAATAATACAATGTCCTCTTTTTAACAGCTTTTCCAATTAGCCCTAATTAGAAGAGGGAGTGGTTACAAAATTGATTGGACACACCTAGTAAGCAATACTATACACATTAAAAAGTGAAATACTGAAGCTATGTTATCATAAAAATACAACTCCAAGCTAGAAGTATCAGGACACTTGGAAAGGTAGTTCTAACCTTAAATATGACCGGGAGAAGTGTCAAGAATAAGAAAGCAATATATTCCATAGTACACTAGAACACAGCAAAACATGAACAACAGCAGTCTAAACACAGCTGAGGGCAATTGAGCAAAATGTCCACTAGATGACAGCAAATGGACCCATCACGACCCTACATGAAGGGTGAGAAATCCATATCTTCATTTAAACCAGGGTATTTAGTGGCCTGTAGTTTGTAAATCCCAAAACTTTCCCTTTGGTTTAACTGTTTAAGACGGTCCCCTTTTCCAATAGAGGCCGGAATAAGATCAATACCCATAGCTTGTAGGGAGGCAGGGTTGCCATGGTGTAAGGACTTGTAGTGCCTTGCCATGGGGTAGTCTTCATTGCCTACCCATATGGCGTACTTGTGTTCCGCTAAGCGGTCTTGAAGACGTCTCTTTGTCCGTCCAATGTAGAACACCTTGCACTGTGGACATTCCAATCTATAGATGACATGAGTGGTTTTGCAGTTAATGAAATGCTTGACGTTTTGGAAGCTGTGTCAACAAAATACTTCTTCTGTGCAATATTTCTGCAATGGTTGCAAGTTACATTTAAAAGAGCCCTTGGGTTTGTGGTCAAGCCAAGTTTTTTGAGAGTCACCCGGAAGATAACTGTGGACTAATTTGTCATTTAGGGTAGGACATCTCTTAAAGCTTATGACTGGTGGTTCAGGAAAGACTTGGCGTAGTAGCGTATCACTTTGGATGATTCCAATTATTTTTAATGATTCTTTTAATGTTCTCTGCTTCAGTGCTGTATTTTGTAACAAAATACACTCTCTCTGATGTATCACGAGGCACTCCCCTTCGCAACAAGTTCTCTCTGTCAAGTAATCCAGCCCTTATACCTGCATCTTTCAGGACCTGAACGCTGTAGCCCCGATTCAAGAAGCGATTCTCCAATTCAGCAGATTTGACACTGTAGTCTGTTTCCTGATCGCAAATTCTGCGGACTCTTTGGAATTGGCCATGGAATATTCTCTTTTAGCCTTTTGGGGTGAAAGATGTCTGCCCTCAGAATGGTATTCCCATCTGTAGGCTTCCTAAAGATTGATATGTGCAAACAACCTTTGTCATTTTTACTAATGTCGAGGTCCAAAAAATATCCTTGCTGTACTCCATAGTTAGTTTGATGTTAGGGTTAATGCTGTTAAGGTTTTGGCGGAAGGAAATAAGTTCATCTTCTGAGCCGGACCAAAACAGGCAAACATCATCAATATAGCATCCCCACCATATAATCCGGTCAAAGAAATGGTTATTAGAAGGATCCAAAATGAAGTCATTTTCCCATTTACCCAAGTACAAACCAGCATAGGAAGGGCTGTAGCAAGCTCCCATGGCACATCCTTTGACCTGTTTAAAAATACGGTCCTGAAAGATAAAGATGTTATGATTAAGAGTCCATTCAGTCAGTGAGACAATGAATTCTGTAGGAGGCATCTCAGTTCAGGCCGGGTACTCAAGAAATGGTGCATCGCTGCCAAACCTTGTTGATGCTCAATGGTGGTGTATAGAGACTCCACATCCATGGTGACTAAAAAGGAAGCTGTACCTATATTGTTCAATTCCTTAATTTTGTTCAAAACATCTGTGGTATCTTGAAGATAGGCTGGGAGTGACGTCAGAAAAGGCTTGATAAAGTAATCAATGTACTTAGAGATGGGTTCTGTCAGACTTTCAGTACCACTAATGACTGGTCTGCCTGGGGGATTTTCAAGATTTTGGTGGACTTTTGGAAGAAGGTAAAAAGAAGCCATACGTGGACTGCCATTGAAAATAAATTTGAACTCATTGTCTGAAATGTAGCCATTCTCCTTAGCTTCTGTGAGGATCCCTTTCAATTCAGTTTTTAGGTCCTCTGTAGGGTTGAAGGTAAGAGATTGGTAGAATTCGTCATTGTCAAATTGACGGTAGGCTTCTGTCACATATTTGTCTTTACTCCACACTACTGTAGCACCACCTTTGTCTGCTTTTTTAACCACAATCCGTCCATTTTTGGACAATGATTCAACTGCATCCCTCTCTGTCTTAGAAAGATTACGTCGTGTTTGGTTGGAGTCAATTTTACCCTTAAACAGATTCTCCACATCAACATTCACTTTCTTGGCAAATTTATTTAGTGTGGCATTGTGGACGATGGGACAAAAAGTGGACTTGGGCTTAAAAGGTGTTTTTGAGGGAACAGAAACTGTTCGACAGTCTGATGGTCTGGTAACTGAAGCTGTTCAACAGTCTAATGGTCTGGTAATAGAAGCTGTTCAACAGTCTGATGGTAATAGAAGCTTTTCAATAGTCTGATGGTCTGGTAATAGAAGCTGTTCAACAGTCTGATGGTAATAGAAGCTGTTCAATAGTCTGATGGTCTGGTGATAGAAGTTGTTCAACAGTCTGATGGTAATAGAAGCTGTTCAATAGTCTGATGGTCTGGTAATAGAAGCTGTTCAATAGTCTGATGGTCTGGTAATAGAAGTTGTTCAACAGTCTGATGTTCTAATAATTTAAGCTGTTCACCAGTCTGATGGTCTGGTAATAGAAGCTTTTCTACAGGCTGATGGTAATAGAAGCTGTTCAACAGTCTGATGGTCTGGCAATAGAAGCTGTTCAACAGTCTGATGGTCTGGTAATAGAAGCTGTTCAACAGTCTGATGGTCTGGTAATAGAAGCTGTTCACCAGTCCTGATGGTCTGGTAATAGAAGCTGTTCAACAGTCTGATGGTCTGGTAATAGAAGCTGTTCAACAGTCTGAAGGTCTGGTAATATAAGTTGTTCAACAGTCTGATGGTCTGGTGATAGAAGCTGTTCAACAGTCTCTCTGTCTTGGTTCTGATGCACCTCTACTGTTGAGGGCAAAGTAATTGCCGTCCCAGGGGGTTATACAGCCCAACAGAATGCTCTCTATGGTGAATCTGTAGAAGTGTGTAAGGGTCATGGGGACAATGCCTAATTTCTTCAGCCTCATGACGATGTAGAGGCGCTGTTGTGCCTTCTTCACCAGAATATCGGTGTGGCGAGACCATTTTAGGTCCTCAGTGATGTGCATACCAAGGAACTTAAGGCTTTTCACCCTATCCATGGAGACCCCTCGATAAAGAGGTTTTTCTTCCTGGCACTCCACCAGGGCTCTAACCTCTAACCTCCACCAGGGCTGTCTCGTCGTTATTAGTAATCAGACCTACCACTGTCATTTCATCAGCAAACTTGATGATTGAGTTGGAGTCGTACGTGGCCACGCAGTCATGGGTGAACAGGAAGTACAGAAGGGGGCTGAGTACATATGCCTGGGAGGCCCCCATGTTGAAGATCAGCGTTGGGTATGGTGGAGGTGATATGGTCCTTGACCTTCAAAGCACTTCATGATGACAGAAGCGCTACGGGGCATTTAGTTCAGTTACCTTGGCTTGATTGGGTACAGGAACAATGGTGGCCAGTGGGGACAACACACTGGGATAGTGAGAGGTTGAAAATGTCCGTAAACATGTCCGCCAGCTGGTCTGCGCATGCTCTGAGGATGCGGCTTGGGATGCCGTCCGGGCCAGCAGCCTTGCGACGGTTACCACGCTTGAAAGTTCTACTCACGTCAGCTACAGAGATTCGGGGTCCTCAGCCCTCATGAGCAGTGGGGGTCCCCGGCAGAGGCTCAGTGTTGTTTTCCTCAAATATGTTTATTTGAAATAACATGCAGTGTTACCAGTAGATAAAAACATGTGACCTAACATGTGCTTCTACACCTGCATTGCGTGCTGTTTGGGGGCTTAGGCTGGGTTTCTGTACAGCACTTTGAGATATCAGCTGATGTAAGAAGGGCTTCATAAATACATTTGATTTGATTTGGTTTGCATTGGGATTTAATTAAATGCATCAGGTGTTCACCATATACCAGCCATGGTGATGCTATTGCTATACCTTCAGGTCACCCTTGCCAGCCACCACACCACTACAGTTGTTTAATGACATTAAAAGCACAGTAGGGAAAACATTCACCGTCTCTCACATTCTCAGAAAGGTCAGGCAACTACAGATCCTGCCAAAGCCAGCATTAAATGAATCCTGCTGTCATATAAGAAAGAGAGAGAGGGGGTAAGAGAGAGGTAAAGAGAGAGAGGAAAAGGGGAGAAACTTGGAGAAGAGGGATAGATAATTCAGAAGAGGGAATGCAGGAGATAAAGAGAGATAAAGGGGGACATGCCGTGATGAAAGATAGCGAGCAGCAGAGACCTGTATCTTTATCAGCATTTAATAATGTCACTGATGATTCAGGCTATAATGGTGCCGTGTGCTTGTGTGTGTGTGTGTTGTGTGTGTGTAATTGTACGCAAGCGTGTGCGTGTGTGTGCTTTGAGATATCTCTGGATGTTAATATTGTGACACCTAGTGGTTGGCAGGTGATTGACATCAACACGTTCAGCTTTTAAGAATTTATCAGTTTCAAATGTAATATGATATGCGCCCGTCTGACCCTACTACATAAAACAGCACAAGCTTTACGTAGCTTTATGTATAATAAATTGTGACTTGTGTTTTCAGCATGTACTATGTGCTATTTCAAGCCCTAACTATACAGTAGGTCAGTTCATGTCCGTTACTTTCTTATCTCAACCTACGTTTGTTATTTTCTGACTCACTTATGTCCTAAAATGGAAACCATACAAACAGGTGAGACAGTTAGGTCTAGTCTTGTAGCACTCCTGACCCTGGAATAACAGAAATATGCATCTGTAAATGTGAAGGAAAGGCCCAATAAAATAATTGCTTATGAGGCCGTATAGCACGAGCCCATCAGTGCATTTAAATGTTAATTATTCATATTCCCTTCCTTCATAAATTTTAACGGCAAGCCTTTGTGATTAAAACAAAATATCTTTAAAGGGAACTATCTGCCAGGAGCTGGCATCCATTAAGCCCTATAAAAGAACGGAGGAATAATTATGCAGTGTTCCAAAAGGCACCCTATTAACCTACATAGTGCACTACTTTTGACAAGGGCACTGGTCAAACGTAGTGGACTACGTAGGAATAGGGTGCCATTTGGAACTCAGACAATGACAGAGCACTCATAAAAACCGTCCCTTGAGGATCCCTGCCTATTTTTCACACTTCACTTCTCCATTCCTAAGCTATTGTGTTTGGGTCCATTTGTGTCTCAACTCATCTCTGAGACGCCAGAGACAACAACATTCATAAGGCCCAAAAAAACACAATAAAATTTGTGGCTATTAAATGTACCATAGAGTAACTACCTAATGATCAAGTTACACTATATACAATATTAACTGACTGATATAGAATACACAGACAGGGTTATTTCACTGTCATTTGTTTGGAAGACTGTTGAAGCCTACTACCAACATCCACACAAATCCTCTATCAATATAGTAAAGCGTCCCCATAGTCACCAATTAATGCATTTAAATGGGTGAAGGGAGGTATAAGGTGAGATTCAGTAGTAGACGGAGAATGTCCTAAAATGAACACCATACAGACAATACATACAAGGCCTATGGACTCAATACACATCCTGATCAGCAAAACTCTTTCTTTCCTTCATTTTCTGTTGAGTCAAAGTAAACTGGACCATTACATAGTGTGATGCCACAAAACCCATTGAGTCCCACGCTGTGAATTCTGCTGCTAAATGTGAAAACAGGGTCATCACAAATGAGATCACTGCACATTGGAGTTTACAGGCAATGCCTGCAGGGACAATCCATAATCTACTACACATGTAGACCTTTCCAACTCTCCTGGTGGGAATGCTTGCTTCATACAAGCCCCTTCAGCACAACACCTCTTCAAATCCTTATCCCCCACTGGTTTTAGGAAAAATAAAGCACACAGAATAGATTTGTTGCTAACCTTTTGAATACCCTGTATTGGTTGGTCCTTTGCATGGGGTGATGTAAGTTTCCTTTAACAATCAGTCTTCCAGATAGATGACACAGACACAGGAACCTTGGTATAAAACTCTTTAGTAATAAAATGCAATTGCAGACAGAGATTCACATACAGAGTACGTCAGTTGTCGATAGTAAAGATCTGTGTGGCGAAACAGGAGACGATGCTCTTTATACTAGTGGTGTGGACAACCTACTGTCAATCATACCTTAAGATTGTTGCATTGGATTAGATACAAAGTATCTAAGATGAGAAAAACATGTCTAGACTGTGGTTTCTCACTCTACTATCTCGGCCTTGAGCCTGCGTGACTATCAGCAGGTGCAGACAATTCACAGCCTGAGAACAAAAGCAGTACATCTCCACTTACCCAGTACTGTTCCATCATCGCAAGCATACAAAGGTTATTACATATATACAGTAATCATGGCACTGGTGTAGCCCCACACACGACCCCAGGGTAATCCCCCATCACCTGCAACATTTCTGGGAAATATATATATATATTTTTTTTACACAAGGTTTTTCAGGATGTGTTGTGAATCTTATTTATTTGATAAACAAGGTGTTTATCATTCTGCTATAATGCACAGCAGATATGTTGTCACAAAGTGTTTTGTGGTCCAAACACCAGAACTCCAGACATCTACCCATAAAGCTGTCATTTCATTGAAAGACAAAACAATAAGAGAATGCAGAAATCAGCGCTTGCACAAACAGGTTCTAATAAATTCTGCGCCAAATTCAATTCCAGTCCTCCCTTGCTTTCAGAAACTGAACAACACCCTATCTCTCTGCTGTGAAAACGCTATTTCCTTTCTTTTAATTTGTTATTAAGAGAGACAAAAAAAGAGAGGAAAGAAATGGAGGGGAGGAAGAAGGCAGGAAAACTCTGTCTGTTTATTTTCCTGGGATAATTACTGTTCTAACAATAACCTTTCCTCCAAATGAGGCCACAACTTTTTAATTAATATCCTGACATATAAGAGAGGATCAAAACGGACAAACCTGGGTTAAAATACCATTTGAAATCTTACAAGATACTTTGAGCATTTTCTTTGGCTTGCCTGGAGTGCAAGGGTAAAGTTAACAATTTTGCAACATTTCTATTGGTTCCATTAAGCCAGGCAATCTCAATCAGGCACAGATAAAGTGTTTGAGACTTCAAATAGTACATGAACCCAGGTCTGGAGACAATAAGTACTCTCACCTCTGTCTCTGTCAGACACCAGAGAGGAGAGACCCCCAGGCACAGGTTCGAGGTACAACACAAGGTTGGTGGGCCTCTAACAGTTCAGTCAGAGAGGTTGGCAGGGCCCAGAAGAGGAGAGAGGTAGCACAGCAGGCTACTTCCACACCCATATGCAATGGAGAAATATATGAGGTAGCTAAGATGCAGGAAGTAGAAAGACTAATGCTGTGATTCAATCCGATCGCCCCTTTTTGGCTTTGAAGGCAATGTTACCGTGGTCGTGGAGATCGCATTCAAAGTAAATGCTGTAGATGTCAAAAGTACCAGGTAGCCAAAGTACAGGTAAGAGCTTTTGTTGTATAATCTGAGCTCTTAAAACTCTGTTTATAAATTGACACAAGTACAATATCCTGAAGGGAGCAGGGTCATATCTCTTTCCCAGAGGCTGTAGTCAGAAATACTCCACATGATGGCTTTAAGAGGGGCAGGGGCCAATAACACACCAAAAGACAGGGCCAAATGTTCGCTCACAGCTACTGTGGTACTAGGATAGGTTTAACCAATGTGTGGTTTTCATGACATTGAAAACAATTGAGCACTGACCCTCAGACACCAACTCATTAGCAAATGTCAATGATAAAATGGTGGTCGCTCCTAGATAAGCAGCCAAGTGGTATCCTACTACGCTATAGTCCCTCACGGAGTGACGTTCACTGCAGTCACGTGGGTTGACTGGGGTACGGATTTAAAAATCCCGCCCATTCAAATTAGCCCCACGTTTGACTTGTTAAATCTTGTTCATTCTCTTAAATAAAATACAATGAATGTTTTCTCATTAGCTGGAAATGTTGTTTAAAATATCTGATACAGCATCCTTCGGTGATATCGTCACCCAACCTACTACATACCCCTTCAAAATGTACATTTCTGTGTGCAGAGTGTGCCCTTTAAGGCCAGCATCCCAGAGTCGCCTCTTCACTGTTGACGTTGAGATTGGTGTTTTGTGGGTACTATTTAATGAAGCTGCCAGTTGAGGAATTGTGAGGATTCTGTCTCTCAAACTAGACACTCTAATGTACTTGTCCTCTTGCTCAGTTGTCCACCGGGGCCTCCCACTCCTCTTTCTATTCTGGTTAGAGCCAGTTTTCGCTGTTCTATGAAGGGAGTAGTCCACAGCGTTGTACGAGATCATCAGTTTCTTGGCAATTTCTCGCATGGAATAGCCTTCATTTCTCAGAACAAGAATTGACTGACGAGTTTCAGAAGAAAGTTCTTTGTTTCTGGCCATTTTGAGCCTGTAGTCGAACACACAAATGCTGATGCTCCAGATACTCAACTCATCTTAAGAAGGCAAGTTGCAGTGCTTCTTTAATCAGCATAACAGTTTTCAGCTGTGCTATCATAATTGCAAAATGGTATTCTAATGATCAATTAGCCTTTTAAAAGTATAAACTTGGATTAGCTAACACAACGTGCCATTGGAACACAGGAGTGATGGTTGCTGATAATGGGCCTCTGTACTTCTATGTAGATATTCCATAATAAATCTGCCGTTTTCATCTACAATAGTCATTTACAACATTAACAATGTCTACACTGTATTTCTGATCAATTTTATGTTATTTTAACGGACAAAAATATGCTTTTCTTTCAAAAACAAGGATATTTCTAAGTGACCACAAAATGTTGAATGATAGTGTATATAAAAAATGTATGTAATAATATGTGTATCGCTATTGCTTGAAGTCAGGCTTGGCTGAACTGCTTTCAATGGTGAAAGATTTCTTCCGTTCCCCGCCTGTGTGAATTTATTCACTTTGCCACTTGGATCTTTGGAAGTGATGCGTTGTTTTCCAGCCTTTAAAAAAAAGGAATCCTGCTAGGAGAGAACAGGATAGGTGATTGTAGGAGAGGAGTTGGTATTTTTAGAGGATGTCCTCCGGAGGCCAGAGGGAAGCGTACTGTGTACTGTGTCTGAACAGTAGGGGGGCTTTGAGGGGACCAGCAGTCTACATCCTGAATGGCTACCTATTCCCTATATGGTGCAATTATTTTGACCAGGGTCCTGGGTCCAGTAGCACACTAAATTGGGAGTAGGGTAGCATTTGGGATGTAGCTATACACTGCAGCGATCACTGCAGCCTCACAGTGAGACAGAGACCTCTCCTCCTCCATGACAATCGAATCTGACACCTGATATCTGAAGGGGCTTCCTTCTGCACAGCAGACCCAGGGAGGGAGTGTGGGAGTGAGTTTGAGTGTTTTACTGGGACCTCTCAACTAGGGGTGAGACACAGCGGAGGGGGACAGATAGAGGGAGGGAACACTGCCAGACTACCGCATTTGGGGCGGGCCCCCTATCCACCTTATCTTCTTTAAAAAAAATGTTTTTAACTACATATTTTTGGTGGGGTGGGGTCAGCTAAATTCCTGCATTTCAACACATTTTGCCATGGTGCAGAGAGTAACATTTGCAGGTTTATAATGCTACTCTACAGATTTTGTCAAGAGTCATGGGGTGGCAGCTAGCCTAGTGGTAGCCTTGTGGAGCATTGGGCCAGTAACCGGAAAGGTTGCTGGATCAAATCCCTGAGGTGACAAGGTAAAAATCTGTTGTTCTTCCCTTGGTTGTCATTGTAACTAAGACTTTGTTCTTAACTGACTTACCTAGTTAAATAAAGGGGGAAAATGTTGTAGTTTTAGAGCTAATTTCCTGCAATTCTACACTTTTTACAATGGAGAAGGATTTGTTTGTTGTTGCTGTTTTATAGCTCATCTCATGCTTTTGTTCACATTCCTCCATTAGGATGAGAGAACAATTTACAGTTTTAAAGCTATTTCTTGCTATTCTACACATTTTGTCATGAGGCTAAGAGACAGTTTTGCAATTTTAACGCAACATTCCTGCAATTCTACATATTTTGCTATCAATTGCTATCTGGGGCCCTCAGTAGTGGCGGGGAGTCCTAGGGGAGCGTCGCGCATCATGGTAAACAAAATAGCAGTATATACACTGAGTATAGCAAACATTGGGAACACCTTCCTAGTATTGAGTTGCACGACCTTCCACTTTTGCCCGCAGAACAGCCTCAATTTGTTGGGACATGGACTCTACAAGGTGTCGAAAACGTTCCACAGATGCCGGCCTATGTTGAGTCCAATGCTTCCCACAGTTGTGTCAAGTTGGCAGGATGTCCTTTGGGTGGTGGACCAGTCTTGATACACACAGGAAACTGTTGAGCGTGAAAAACCCAGCAGCATTGCAGTGCTTGACACAAACCACTGCGCTTGGCACCTACCATACCCCGTTCAAAGGCACTTACATGTTTTGTCTTGCCCATTTACCCTCTGAATGGCACACATACACAATCCATGTCTCAATTGTCTCAAGGCTTAAAAAATCATTATTTAACCTGTCTCCTCAACTTCATCTACACTGATTGAATTGGATTTAACACGTGACTCAATAAGGATTCAATAAGGGATCATAGCTTTCACCTGGATTCACCTGGTCAGTCTATGTCATGGAAAGAGCAGGTGTTCTTAATGTTTTGTACACTCAGTGTATGCTGCTGTTCTATCATTAAATGATGTCAGAGGGGAAAAAATAGTGTTTGTTGTTTGCAGTAACTTATTTTGTTGTTGTAATATTGCAAACAGACGTGTCAGTTTCACCATTCAGAATTCTAGCTTTAACAGTTAAGTGGGAAAGAGTGTGTGACAAGGTTGAAGTTTGTTGTGAGACGTAGGAGGGATGATGTTGGTAGCTGATAGGGAGAGTGAGGAGAGAGGAGAGAGGAGAGAGAGAGAGAGAGAAAGAAAGAAAGAAAGAAAGAAAGAAAGAAAGAAAGGGGGGAAGAGACAGGGGAGAAGACACAGGGGAGAAGAGACGGTGGAAAAGACAGATGGGAAGAGACAGGGTGGAAGAGACAGGTGGGGATAGACAGGGGGGAAGAGACAGGTGGGGATAGACAGGGGGGAAGAGACAGAGAAATGGAAAGAAAGATAAAAGACAGCTGTGAGGTTGGGATCCTGTGAGTGAGGGAATGTTCCTCCCTCAGACAAGGTGTGTGTGTGTGTGCTGGCCTGCCCGCGCATGTTGCCATGCCAACGTCAGAGGATTGTTCATCTACAACACCTTTTGTCTGTCGTCAGAGAAAACATCAACACAATAACTCTCTCCAATGTGCTAAAGGTCATGACAACAAAGCTACAGGATGTCACCATTTATTCATTTAGCCATCATGGCTTCCTATAACACTGTTGTTCTGTTGTTTGGCTCAAAATGTTTTGTTCTCTTACATGACTATTGTTGTTGAGTTATGGATTGTTATATTCATTCATTTCCATTGTGTTGTCTCACTAGAAATGCATACTATACAGTCCCTTCAGAAAGTATTCACACCCCTTGACTTTTTCCACATTTTGTTGTGTTACAGGCTGAATTTAGATTGCATTTCATTGAGATTTTGTGTCACACACAATAGCCCATAATGTCAAAGTGGAATTATGTTTTTAGAAATGATTACAAATGAAAAGCTATCTTGAGTCAATTAGTATTCAACCTCTTTGTTATGGCAAGCCTAAATAAGTTCAGGCAATGATCAACAACCAACTGGACAGTGCATGAAGCATTTTGAAAATAGTATTGTGCAAACAGGTGTGCAAAGCTCTTAGAGATTTACCCAGAAAGTTACACAGCTGTAATTGTTGCCAAAGGTTCTTCTACAAAATACTGACTCAGGGTTGTAATACTTATGTAAATTTGATATTTCTGTTTTTCATTTTCAATAAATTTGCAAACATGTTTTCACTTTGTCATTATGAGGTATTGTGTGGAGATGAGTGAGATTGTTATACACTGCTCAAAAAAATAAAGGGAACACTTAAACAACACAATGTAACTCCAAGTCAATCACACTTCTGTGAAATCAAACTGTCCACTTAGGAAGCAACACTGATTGACAATAAATTTCACATGCTGTTGTGCAAATGGAACAGACAAAAGGTGGAAGTTATAGGCAATTAGCGAGACACCACCAATAAAGGAGTGGTTCTGCAGGTGGTTACCACAGACCACTTCTCAGTTCCTATGCTTCCTGGCTGATGTTTTGGTCACTTTTGAATATTGGTGGTGCTTTCACTCTAGTGGTAGCATGAGACGGAGTCTACAACCCACACAAGTGGCTCAGGTAGTGCAGCTCATCCAGGATGGCACATCAATGCGAGCTGTGGCAAGAAGGTTTGCTGTGTCTGTCAGCGTAGTGTCCAGAGCATGGAGGCGCTACAGGAGACAGGCAGTACATCAGGAGACGTGGAGGAGGCCGTAGGAGGGCAACAACCCAGCAGCAGGACCGCTACCTCCGCCTTTGTGCAAGGAGGAGCACTGCCAGAGCCCTGCAAAATGACCTCCAGCAGGCCACAGTGAGGGAGACAGACAGGGAGAGAATGTGGTGGGTGGGTTGAAATTAAAACACACTCGCGCTAGCAAACATGCACAAACACACACACAGATGATGGAATGGAAGGCAGGCATGCAGCTAGGCACACAAAGACAGTAATGGGTGGGTTGCAGCTAAACACAGAGATAATTTAGTTACAGTTCGGAAATCTTTGCATTAATAGAATCATTAGCTCTATTTCTGTATTCTGCATGAGCTATCATACATTTGTGTTATTTAATTGTTTGTTTGTCTTTTTTTTTTTTTTTTTTATGTTCTGACAATTTCTCTAGTTTGGAAAAATGTGAATATGAAAAGCAAACACACAACCAAAACTTAGGACATTTCCTGTGATCTATTTTTAGGACCATAGCAATTTTCCCAGCCAGTGAACCTTATCAAAGTTATTCATAGAGAAATATGCTGACCTATAATCCATGAACTATCACATGGGGTTTAATGACTCATGCGCCATTTGTATGCTTTGCGTCATGCTTTACTACAAAGTAATGATATGTATGAACAAAGATAATACATATTGATTAACCCTCAGGGTGTGGCAATATCTGAAACAGCACCCTAACCCCTATTTCAGGGGTTCTACGGGGACCCTTTAAGTGATATTCATCAGGGACCCCCTCATTATCAGAACACAACTCGACTGAGATAACATAGCATACAAGGAGATTTACTATGACTTCCGCAGTGCATGGTCGGACAAACCAAGTCTCAGGTCGTGGGAAAGAGCATTTTAAAGGCCAGCCACCTGGAATGAGAGAGATACTTTTGCAGTCTTCATGCTAGTCTTAGCAGTCCACACCCGGCCACTAGGGGTGCCCTCATTGACTCAACTTACTGTTGTGAGTAAGAATAGAGGATTACTTAAGGTGACATTTTTAAATGTAGTTGTGCATCAGCAGTTTTTCTCTTGTTATATCAGTCACTGACAGTCACTCAATTAGCCAGGTCAGCTAACAATTTTTTGATTGACAAGTTAGTCTAGCCAGTTATCTAAACTGGCTAGACTAATTCTTAATTTAACTAGCCAGGTCAGTTAAGAACAAATTCTTATTTACAATGACGGCCTAGGAACAGTGGGTTAACTGCCTTGTTCAGGGGCAGAACGGCGGATTTTTACCTTGTCAGCGCCGGGAAACTTTTGGTTACTGGTCCAATGCTCTAACCAGTAGGCTACCTGCCGCCCCAGGGGCACTGATCTCCAGGGGGCCCACATTGATTTTGTTACTCACTCTCACTCAGATATCAGTGCATTCGAAAAGTATTCAGACCCCTTCCCTTTCCCCACATTTTGTTACGTTACAGCCTTATTCTAAAATGGATTACATGTTTTTTAAATCCTCAATCTACACACAGTACCCCATAATGACAAAGTGAAAAAAGGTTTTTAGAAATGTTTGTAAATCTATTGAAAATGTAAAAAGAAATACCTATTCTACATAAGAATTCAGACTCTTTGCTATGAGACTCGAAATTGAGCTCAGGTGCATCCTGTTTCCATTGATCATCCTTGAGATGTTTCGACAACTTGACTGGAGTCCACCTGTGGTAAATTAAATTGATTGGACATGATTTGGAAAGGCACACACCTGTATAAATAAGGTCCCACAGATGACAGTGCATGTCAGAGCAAAAACCAAGCCATGAGGTCGAAGGAATTGTCCGTAGAGCTCTGAAACAGGATAGTGTCGAGGCACAGATCTGGGGAAAGGTACTAAAAAAAGTGTCTGCAGCATTGAAGCTCCCCAAGAACACAGTGGCTTCCATCATTCTTAAATCGAAGAAGTTTGGAACCCCCAAGACTCTTCCTAGAGCTGGCCAGCCAGCCAAATTGAGCAATCGGGGGAGAAGGGCCTTGGTCAGGGAGGTGACCAAGAACCCGATAGTCACTCTAACATAGCTTCAGAGTTCCTCTGTGGAGATGGGAGAACCTTCCAGAAGGACAACCATCTCTGAAACACTCCACCAATCAGGCCTTTATGGTAGAGAGGCCAGATGGAAGCCATTCAGTAAAAGGCACATGACGGCCCACTTGGAGTTTGCCATAAGGCACCTAAAGGACTCTCAGACCATGAGAAACTAGATTCTCTGGTCTGATGATACCAAGATTGAACTCTTTGGCCTGAATGCCAAGTGTCCAGTCTGGAGGAAACATGGCACCAGCTCTATGGTGAAGCATGGTGGTGGCAGAATCATGCTGTTGGGTTTTTTTTAGCAGAAGGGACTGGGAGACTAGTCAGGATCGAGGGAAAGATGAACAGAGCAAAGTACAGAGAGATGCATGATGAAAACCTGCTCCAGAGCGCTCAGGACCTCGGACTGGATTGAAGGTTCACCTTCCAACAGGACAACGACCCTAAGCACACAGCCAAGACAACTCATTAGTGGATTCGGGACAAGTCTCCGAATGTCCTTGAGTGGCCCAGCGACGCCCCCCAATCCTACCTGACAGAGCTTGAGAGGATCTGCAGAGAAGACTGGAAGAAACTCCCAAATACAGGTGTGCCAAGCTTGTAGCGTCAAACCTAAGAAGAATCGAGGCTGTAAGCGCTGACAAAGGTGCTTCAACAAAGTACTGAGTAAAGGGTCTAAATGCTCATGTAAATGTAGTATTTCAGTTGTTTATATATAAATTAGCAAAACATTTCCAAAACCTGTTTTCGCTTTGTCATTATGGAGTATTGTGTGGAGATTGATGAGGAAAAAAATACATTTGAATAAGGCTGTAACGTAAGAAAATGTGGAAAAAGTAAAGGGTTCTGAACACTGTCCGAATGCACTGTATGTAAATCAAAGATTACATTGACAATTAGTCTGATGGGTGAGCATATTGTAAGTGCTTGTCAAATTGTGTGCAGCTTGCGCTAGAAACAGAGCTGAGCCTTTCCTGCAACTTTTCAAAAATCATCATTAGAGTCACATGATGCAGCCTTAGAATGTATTAGATATTAAAACATAGCCTAACATTTGTATCACAAATAAAGTTGCATAAGTAACTGTAAATTCAGCATATAGACCTGTTTCTTTGTTAACCGCTCAACACAGAATAGCCGCATGTGCGCACTTCCTCAAAAATCATTTGGGAAAATGTCCTCTTTTTTATTCAGCTATGGTCAATTGTTTTGTTCTTACTATAATATAATTCCACGGGAATTATAAGCAAATCTTGCCTGCTAAATTAACTTGTGTAGCCCACAGCCATATGGCATAGCCAGATCAGGGACAAACATAAGGACAACTCAGAATATGCGAATCTGTTCTTTTTGAAATAGCAGCCTGGTCTCAGACTAGACATAACATAGTAAATGTAAATCCGGGACACTCAAATTAGTATGATATGTAACATATGGTATGGTTACATAAGACAGATGGTTACTTAAGGAAGAAAAACTAAAGTAGGGTGGTTGGTCGGGGTGCATGGGTGTGTGTGTGTAACGCGAATGTCTAACAACCCAAAGGTTGTGAGTTCGAATCTTATCAGACAACTTTTGCATTTTAGCTAATTAGAGACTTTACTTACTACTTTTTAGATACTTTGCAACTACTTAGCATGTTAGCTAACCCTTCCCCTAAGCTTAACATTATTAGCTAACTCCAAAACTTATCCATGACCTCTAACCCTAACCCCTAGTCTAGCTAATGTTATCCAGCTAGGCAGAATTCATAAAATATTATACGTTTTTCTCGTTTGTAACATATACCAGAATGCATCTATTGCTTTTCCGAGCACGGTAATATGGCAGACATTTAAACGGCTACAGATAGCGGAAAGAAAACCCCGTATTGAGTCAATACTACCATCTATCGGTAAACATAATACTTCACAGAAATATCCCAGGTTACTACACATACAAAACATAACATATAATACTAAATGCAGTGTCTTGGATTTACATGTATCATAATACGAAAAACTCTGAGACCAGGTTGGAAATAGGATACATTTTCTTCATATCATAATGTTTCTTTAGACCTGACTAAAATCAAATAATGGATATTACTGTGATGGTGTAGGCTATAATAAATCGATTTATTGGACTATTTTAAATGTAGATGTTCCAAAGGTCCACAACAGTTGCTTGTAGGTTATGCATGGGAGCTGGAGATGCTGCCCGCATTTATGTTAATTAACAGTAAATTACTGTGAGACCTACAGTTATTTGCATGACTATTACAGGCTGACAAAATGTAATGACCACCACAGCCCTAGTGGTGACTGTTTTCTCTCTGCCTCACGTAACTATGAGGCAGAAAGAAACCAATGCAGTAATGGAGCTTAAATTACAGTGCGTTTATGTAAGAAAAATCGAAATAAACATTTTGGGCGAATACAAGAAGTGTTGAGTTGACAAAATAGATAATTGGTGGAGTACTGTGGAAACCAATGTCCCTATGAGCCTGCCAGGTCCATGTTGCCCAGAGTTAACATAAATTGTAGATAAATAAGATTAAATTGTATATTGTTACACACCCCCTAAAATTATTCCAAGGATCCCTTGGATAAAATGTGTTTAATCTGTTAATTGTTGTTAGTAACTTCTATGTATTTTCTTTATAATATATATTTTATATAAAACTCAGGAAAAAAAGAAAAGTCCCTTTTTCAGGACCCTGTCTTTCAAAGATAATTTGTAAAAATCCAAATAACTTCACAGATCTTCATTGCAAAGGGTTTAAACACTGTTTCCCATGCTTGTTCAATGAACCATAAACAATTAATGAACATGCACCTGTGGAACGGTCGTTAAGACACTAACAGCATACAGACAGTAGGCAAATAAGGTCACAGTTATGAAAACTTAGGACACTAAAGAGGCCTTTCTACTGACTCTGAAAAACACCAAAAGAAAGATGCCCAGGGTCCCTGCTCATCTGCGTGAACGTGCCTTAGACATGCTGCAAGGAGTCATGTGGACTGCGGATGTGGCCATGGCAATAAATCGCGATGTCCGTACTGTGAGACGCCTAAGGCAGCGCTACAGGGAGACAGGATGGACAGCTGATCGTCCTCGCAGGCGCAGACCATGTGTAACACCTGCACAGGATCGGTATATCCGAACATCACACCTGCGGGACAGGTACAGGATAGCAACAACAACTGCCCGAGTCACACCAGGAACGCACAATCCCTCCATCAGTGCTCAGACTGTCCGCAATAGGCTGAGAGAGGCTGGACTGAGGGCTTGTAGGCCTGTTGTAAGGCAGGTCCTCACCAGACATCACCGGCAACAGTTTCGCCTATGGGCACAAACCCACTGTCGCTGGACCAGACAGGAATGGCAAAACATGTTCTTCACTGACGAGTCGCGGTTTTGTCTCACCAGGGGTGATGGTCGGATTCGCGTTTATCGTCGAAGGAATGAGCATTACACCGAGGCCTGTACTCTGGAGCCGGATCGATTTGGAGGTGGAGGTTCCATCATGGTCTGGGGCAGTGTGTCACAGCATCATCAGACTGAGCTTGCAGGCAATTGCAAGCAATCTCAATGCTGTGCGTTACAGGGAAGACATCCTCCTCCCTAATGTGGTACCCTTCCTGCAGGCTCATCCTGACATGACCCTCCAGCATGACAATGCCACCAGCCATACTGCTCGTTCTGTGCGTGATTTCCTGCAAGAGAGGAATGTCAGTGTTCTGCAATTGCCAGTGAAGAGCCCGGATCTCAATCCAATTGAGCACGTCTGGGACCTGTTGGATTGAAGGGTGAGGGCTAGGGCCATTCCCCCAAGAATTGTCCGGGAACTTGCAGGTGCCTTGGTGGAAGAGTGGGGTAACATCTCACAGCAAGAACTGGCAAATCTGGTGCAGTCTATGAGGAGGAGGCAAATGTATTTCACTGAGCTGTGTAAAGACACTGACAGGGGTGAGACAATGTTTTTATATTTATCCTAATGATCTTTTGTTGTTTGCAGGTGCACTAACCTTCTGACCCTATGCTTCCAGGTCACATCTGTTTTTAACTCCTCGCTAGTGTGGCTTGTTTGGTGTCTGCTGTGAAGATATACCCCATCAAGTCAATGACTTGATTGATAAAGGCATGTCATCCAGCAAAGGCAGCAGCACAGTCATCAACTACATGCACCATTTCTTCACTACGGAGCTGGGGAAACACGTGTGGACCTGAATTGTGATAACTGCAGTTGCCAAAACAAGAACACGTTTGTGCTCTGGTATTGTGCCTGGCGGACCATGCACAAGCTCCACCACAGTCTGGACCTTCACTTCCTGATCACAGGCCACACCTAGTTTGCCCCCGACTGGTGCTTCGGCCTCATCAAGCAGTGCTTCAGAAAGACCAGAGTGAACACTTTGTCTGAGATTGCTGGTGTTGTGAAAGACAGCACTGCGGTCGGCTCTGGCACAGCCATGGCATACAAGAGGATATAATGTGACGCCTAAGACGATTTTTTTTAACTTGCAGTCATTAGCAGCCGTGAGAATCTATGTTCCTTTTTTTGTCGTAATACAACAGGATATAATGAGGACTACATGAAATATGTCTTGCCTGTAATGGACATAAAAAAGGGACTGGTCTTGTGATATATTTAGGTTGTTTTCTATTTTTATTTTTTATTTTTATTTTTTATTTTTACGAACAATTGAATCCAAAGAAGTGAGCAGGCTGGGCTGACATGCTTATAGCCTTGCTAGGACTTTCAAATATGAGCAGGCATGTATAAGATGGTGCTGTTATTATTTACATTAATATTATCTATTATTGTTACTATTTTTTTCTGACTGTTTTCCAAGGGACTGCCCATATTTCCCTCTGGCCAACGGCAATTGGCGGCCATGGGGTTTTCCTTAGGACGCAAAGGTGCATCATGAGCCAGGGAGACGATCTGATGGTCTTAGTGACAACAGACCTAGATATGGGGGAGGTTTTAGTGGGTGGAATATTCGGACAATTGGAGGTTTACAAAGTTGCAGCTACAGTATGCTTAACAGTGCAAATTATTCTGGTACAGCTATATGGACACTTCATCATCATGGTGCTTTTTAATGGTAAGTTTACAAACATTGGTTGTGGTAAGTATAATTGAAACTTGGGTATCATTATGGTAAGTGGGGAAATAAGTATAGCAAGTTATAATTGTAATGGCTTAGCAGATAAAAATAAGATAAATTATTACATGGCTAAAAGTGAAAGAATATACTATATATTGTTTACAGGAAACTCAATATACAAATATAGATGAGGTTGGGTGGAAAAAGGACTGTCAGGGAGAAATATATTTTTGTCATGGTCAAAGCAACTCAAAAGGTGTGATTATACTAATTATTACACATTTTGATCCGATTGTGCCAACTGTGCAAACAGATCCGCAAGGAAGATGGATTATTTTAAATATGCTATTGAACCAAAAACAGATCTGGCTAATTAATCTCTGGGCCAAATAATGATGATCCACACTTTTTCAAAAATATATATAATAATAAAATATTGAGCTCACAAGCAACAAAATAATATATTATTATGATGGGATATTATATTACGGTTTTAAGTACCTCAATGGATCGTAAAGAAAATCATTCTACAAACTATGACCCTCAACCACTCAAGGAGATTACAAAGATCATGGATAAGTTAGAACTAGTGGATATATGGAGGTTGAAAAACCCTGACCTAGTGAGATATACATGGAGGAGGCGTAATCAAGCTAGCTGTCTGGATTACTTCCAAGTCTAGTTCTTGCTGGCATCAAAAGTTTAAGAAAGTATTAATAGGAGACCGAATGCGATCAGACTACCATTTAATTGACCTCCGTATCACTCTTACAGAATTTCCACGTGGATGGGGATATTGGAAATGTAATCAAAGCATATTGGATGACAATTTATTCTTAACTAAGACAAAATAATTCACAATTTACTTTGTTTGTACAACATAGGTACAGCAGATCCTCATATTGTATGAGACACTTTCAAATGTACTTTTAGAGGCCATTCAATACAATACTCATCATTAAAACTAAAGCAGTTTAGGTCAAAAGAGATTAGACTAATAAAGGAAATAGAGGAAGTAACAGCGCAGGTAGATGGTAATGTAAACTGTACTATTGTCACGCCCTGGCCATAGAGAGGCTTTTATTCTCTATTTGGTGGGCATTCTAGTTTCTTTATTTCTATGTTTTCTGTTTCTATGTTTTGGCCAGGTATGGTTCTCAATCAGGGACAGCTGTCTATCGTTGTCTCTGATTGGGAATCATACCTAGGCATCCTGTTTTGCCACCTTAGTTGTGGGTAGTTGTCTTAGTGTATGCATGTATAGCCTTACGGAGCTTCACATTCGTTTTTGTTGTTTTGTTGGCGACATTCATAATAAAGGAAAAATATACGCTCACCATGCTGCACCTTGGTCCGGTCATTTCCCTGACGATGTTCGTGACAACTATAGAGGCACAAAATAGGTTAGAGGAAAAACAAAAAGAAATGGAGGCACTTATTCAAGAATGATCAAGTGTAAAGTATTACAAAAAAATAAAGTGAATTGGATGGAAATTGGGGAAAAGTGCACAAACATTTTCCTGAATCTTCAACACAGAAATTCTACCAAAATAATTGACAGAACCTCGTTACAAATGGAGTTATCCCTGATGGAGTTATCCCTGATGGAGTTATCCCTGATGGAGTTATCCCTGATGGAGTTATCCCTGATGGAGTTATCCCTGATGGAGTTATCCATGATGGAGTTATCCATGATGGAGTTATCCATGATTCACCAAATTACATTTTGAAAGAGGAAGCAACATTTAAGCATATGTTCTCTTTACAGTCTCTTCTAATTCCACTGAATGCATTACTTTCCTAATAATCATAATAATAATGTAAAGTTAGCAAAAAGACCGGTGTGAAGGCCAACTTACACAAGAGGCAATAAAATATGTTCAGTCTTTGAAAAACACCAGGGCTTTACGGTATACCAGTAGAGGCATATCAGACCTTTTTTGATATACTCAAAGATCAATTATTAGCATGTTTTAATTACTCTTGTACAAATAGTAGACTTTCAGGTACTCAACAAGAAGGTCTGATTTCATTACTACTAAAACAGGACCCAGGTGGTAAGTACAAAGATAGTCCAATTAAAAACTAGAGGCCTCTAACTCGTCGATGTTGTGATGCGAAAATCCTGGAGAAATCTATAGCATGTAGAATAAAAAAGGTTATACCAATTATTGTTCATCCTGATCAGACAGGTTTTTTACATGGACGATATATTGGAGGTAATATACAACATTTACTTGAAACAATTGAACATTATAAAAAATTGAAGATACCAGGTCTGGTCTTCATGGCAGATTTTGAAAAGGCATTTGATAAAGTATGATAAGAATTTATATATAAATGCCTGGAATACTTTAATTTTGGTGAATATCAATGGGTTAAAGTTATGTACAGCAACCCCAGATGTAAAACAGTAAACAATGGTTACTTCTCAGAAAATATTGAGTTTTTAAAAGGATTAAAACAAGGCTGTCATTCGTCTCCATATCTATTTATTATGGCCAGTAAAATGCTAGCTATTGAAATTAGATACAACAACATCAAGCGGTTAGAAAACCAGGGGGAAAAAACAAAAGTGCTGGCCTTCCAGGCAGAGTTCCTCTGTTCCCTGTCTGTTTTATGTTGCCCATCTTAATCTTCTATTTTTATTGGTCAGTCTGAGACATGGCTTTTTCTTTGCAACTCTGGCTAGAAGGCAAGCATCCCGGAGTCGCCTCTTCACTGTTGACATTGAGACTGGTGTTTTGTGGGTACTATTTAATGAAGCTGCCAGTTGAGGACTTGTGAGGCATCTGTTTCTCAAACTAGACACACGAATGTACTTGTCCTCTTTCTCAGTTGTGCACCGGGGCCTCCCACTCCTCTTTCTATGTTCTGTAAAGGGAGTATTACACAGCATTGTACGAGATCATACGTTTCTTGGCAATTTCTCGCATGGAATAGCCATCATTTCTCAGAACAAGAATAAACTGACGAGTTTAAGAAGAAAGGTCTTTGTTTCTGTCCATTTTGAGCCTGTAATCGAACCCACAAATGCTGATGCTCCAGCTCCTCAACTAGTCTAAAGAAGGACAGTTTTATTGCTTCTTTAATCAAAACAGTTTTCAGCTGTTCTAACAATTGCAAAATAGTTTTCTAATGATCAATTAGCCTTTTAAAATGATACATTTGGATTAGCTAACACAACGTGATATTGGAACACAGGAGGGATGTTTGCTGATAATGGGTAGATATTCCATAATAAATCTGCCGTTTCGAGCTACAATAGTCATTTACAACATTAAAGAGCTGGTTGGGGATAAGGCTTAAGAGGGTGTGAACAATGCTGAAATGGTGTAGACAAAGAAGAGCTCTCCAGTAGTTACCAAAACATTCAAGGGCCATTTTCTTTCACTTTCAAAGCAGAACTACTTTCCCGTTGTTCCTGAGATGTTTTCCAGAGAACGGCAGTAAAGCGTTACATGTTATGTTGAGTGCCACCACATACACTCACCGGCCTCTTTATTAGGTATACCACCCTATTCACGAAAATGACTCACTCCTACAGACAGAGTCACGTGGCTGTGGCATCCTACATAAAGCAGGCAGACAGACATCGCGGCATTCAGTTACTGTTCGACTGAACATTAGAATAGGCAAAACAAGTGACCTAAGCGACTTTAAGCGTGGGAGGATCGTCGGTGCCAGGCGAGTTGGTTCCAGTAGCTCAGAAACGGATGGCCTCCTGGGCTTTTCACATAAGACAGTGTCTAGTTTTTACAGAGAATGATTCAACAAAGAAAAAACATCCTGTCAGTGGCAGTCCTGTGGGTGAAGACAGCTCGTTGATGAGAAGTCAAAGGAGCATGGCACGAATTGTGCAAGCTAACAGGCGGGCCAAAAACAAACAAATAACGGCACAGTACAACATTGGTGTGCAGAACGACATCTCGGAATGCACAACTCATTGGTCCTTGTCACGGATGGGCTATTGCAGCAGAAGACCGCACCGGGTTCCACTCCTATCAGATAAAAACTAGAAGAAGCGGCTCCAGTGGGCACGCGATCACCAACACTGGACAATTGAGGAGAGGAAAAACATTGCCTGGTCCAACGAATCCCAGTTCCTGTTGCGTCATGCTAATGGAAGAGTCAGGATTTGGCGTAAGCAGCATGAGGCCATGGCCCAATCCTGCCTGGTGTCAACGGTACAGGCTGGTGGCGGTAGTAATGTTTTCCTGGCACAAGTTAGGTCACAAGTTAGGTCCATTCCCCGAAGAATTCAGGCAGTTCTGGAGGCAAAGCGTGTAACGGCAGCCTTCCTCCTCTTCGTCTGAAGAGGAGGCATAGCAGCGTAGCTCGTGTTCAACATGTTTTTAATAAACAAGACAACTGTGAACACTTACAAATAACAAAATAACAAACCTGTGGCAAACCGATACAGTCCTAGCTGGTGCAGAGAAAACACAGAGACAGGAAACCACCACCCACAAAATCCCAACACAAAACAAGCCACCTATATATGATTCCCAATCAGAGACAACACAAAACATCTGCCTCTGATTGAGAACCATATTAGGCCAAACATAGAAACAGACAAACTAGACACAACATAGAATGCCCACCCAGCTCACGTCCTGACCAACACTAAAACAAGCAAGAACTATGGTCAGAACGTGACAAAGCGGGGTCAACACAATGCTTATCACATTTATTGAACGTGTGTCTCTGGCTTCATTGATATCTGTACATATAGCATTCCAAGCTGAAAAGAGCCGTGTTGTCCAGATAGCAGTGCTATTTACATATTCAAATGTTTTAATGGCTGACATTTCAAATGTAATTGATGGGCCAGTAAGCAGGATGATAGTGTATGTATTCTGACTGTGGAATGGACTGCAGGCCAGTCAAACCATTAGTTGCTGGCATTTAGGGTGTCTGTGAGAATGAATTGCTAAACCATAAAAATAAAGTTAAACCACCAGAACGCTGAAGATACATTTGCTGGAGAGTTTAGGTTTGTAGCTAACACTGCAAATGTTCTAAATTGTTCACGTAGTCGAAGTCAACAATTAGTTTACAGATTCAAAGTGCGAGAACGTTAAATATTTCCTCTGTCAAATAGATATTTTATAAAGATTATGTTGTGTTGTTTTAAACTGGTCCTATTAAACGTGATACAGTCTTTTGCAAGTGTTTTTACATTGTTCTTGTTTTTATGCCTCTGCATTGGTTATTAGTAACCTTCCAAGCATTTTAGAAATACACTTGTTTCTTTATGGAAGTGGTTTAGGGTGGGCACTGTCTTGAAGGTAGGGGGTGAGTGTGTGACTGTCTTTAGAAGGAGGTGGGGGTGTGGACTGTCTTGAAGGTAGCGGTGAGTTGTGGTGACTGTCTTTAGAAGGGGGTGGGGGTGGGTACTGTCTTGAACGTAGGGGGTGAGTGTGGTGACTGTCTTTAGAAGGGGGTGGGGGTGTGGACTGTCTTGAACGTAGGGGGTGAGTGTGGTGACTGTCTTTAGAAGGAGGTGGGGGTGTGGACTGTCTTGAAGGTAAGGGGTGAGTGTGGTGACTGTCTTTAAAAGGGGTGAGGGTGGGGACTGTCTTGAAGGTAAGGGGTGAGTGTGGTGACTGTCTTTAAAAGGGGTGAGGGTGGGACTGTCTTGAACGTAGGGGTGAGTGTGGTGACTGCTTTTAAAAGGGTTGAGGGTGGGGAGGTCTTGAAAGGTAAGGGGTGAGTGTGGTGACTGTCTTTAAAAGGGGTGAGGGTGGGGACTGTCTTGAAGGTAGGGGTGAGTGTGGTGACTGTCTTTAAAAGGGTGAGTGGTGGTGACTGTCTTTAGAAGGAGGTGGGGGTGTGGGACTGTCTTGAAGGTAGCGGGTGAGTGTGGTGAACTGTTTTAGAAGGAGGTGGGGGTGTGGACTGTCTTGAACGTTAGGGGGTGAGTGTGGTGACTGTCTTTAGAAGGAGGTGGGGGTGTGGACTGTTTGAAGGTAGCGGGTGAGTGTGGTGACTGGTTTTAAAAGGGGTGAGGGTGGGGACTGTCTTGAAGGTAGGGGGTGAGTGTGGTGACTGTCTTTAAAAGGGGTGAGGGTGGGGACTGTCTTGAACTAGGGGTGAGTGTGGTGACTGTCTTTAGAAGGAGGTGGGGGTGTGGACTGTCTTGAACGTAGGGGGTGAGTGTGGTGACTGTCTTTAGAAAGGAGGTGGGGGTGTGGACAGTCTTGAACGTAGGGGGTGAGTGTGGTGACTGTCTTTAGAAGGAGGTGGGGGTGTGGACTGTCTTGGAGGTGGGGTGAGTGTGGTGACTGTCTTTAAAAGGGGTGAGGGTGGGGACTGTCTTGAAGGTAGGGGGTGAGTGTGGTGACTGTCTTTAGAAGGGGGTGAGTGTGGGGACTGTCTTGAAGGTAGGGGGTGAGTGTGGTGACTGTCTTGAAGGTAGCGAGTGACGGTCGTGACTGTCTGGAGCACTGACTTTTCCTTCAGACATTACCCACTTGACTTCCTGGGTCAGTTATTGATGACAGCCAATGTCTCAGCTGGCGCTCAGCTCATCATAGGAGTTAAGCACATCCCACAAGGGCTCACTAGGCCAAACTGGACAGATCCTAATGGGAAGGATTGCTGAGGTTACTAGGTACTAATCACTCAGCCTCCAGATGGTCTTAGTGAGTCAATGAATTCATTCCAAATGGCACGCTTTTCCCAATTAAATATCTTGTCAAATGAAGTGCATTGTGTTGGGATAAGGTACCATTTGGGACGGAACCAGTGATTAATGAAAGAGTGACATCACTATCCCTCAGGAACTGATCACTCCAGCACAAACGGTATCTGATCCCCCTAAATAGAGGAGGTTTTTGACTGGGAGAGATCTCTCTCTCTCTCTCAATTTATTTAAGGGGCTTTATTGGTATGGGAATCATATGTTTACATTGCCAAAGAAAGTGAACTAGATAATAAACAAAAGTGAAATAAACAATAAAAATGAACATTAAACATTACACATCTCTCCTTATAACTCTCTATCTCTCCTTGTCACTCTCCTTTCTCTCTCATATGTGTATACAAGACACTGTTGACGGGGAGAGGGATGAAGTATCCACATGGCTTTAGATCAATGAGAAAGAGGAAGAAGGGGGAGAGATAGAGAAATATATATATAAAGAAGAGATACTCTGCTGCTCAGAGAAACAAGCAGATTTTATCATCAAACTGGACCATGTGCTAGCAGCTATACGTGTGATGATTTTCACACTCCCAGTAATGATTGTTCTGAGTCCAATGTCTAATGTGTCATTGGATGTGACATCATCCAAGATGGCGTAGCAGTCGGATGTGTCTTTGTCCTGTCTTGTCCCGTGTAAATAGTATTCGTATTTTTCGTATACATTTCGTATATATTTTAATTTCACTTTCCATCTAGGAACTGAATATACATTCCTACATTCCGCCTCACCCAATGTGGTACGGACCTGCTATTTTTTTTATACTTTAGAACCGTAACCCCAATCAGAAGCTAGCCAGATAACTAGCTACTAGCTAGTAGTCAGTTAGCCACTGCTGCGGTCTTCGCCCTTAACTCGCACAAGGCATGAGGTAGGCAATAATCGAATATTACAGTTTAGCAGATTAACACTGGAGTGATAAATCATCAGATGATCATGTGCAAGAAGAGATACTGGTGTGCAAAAGAGCAGAAAAGTAAATAAATAAAAGCAGTATGGGGGTGAGGTAGGTAAATTGGGTGGGTAGTTTACAGATGGACTTGTACAGTGCAGGCGATGCGTTAGCTGCTCGGATAGCAGATTTTTAAAGTTGTTGAGGGAGATAAAAGTCTCCAACTTCAGAGATTTTTGCAATTCGTTCCAGTCGCAGCAGCAGAGAACTGGAGGAAAGGCGTCAAATGAGGTTTTAGCTTTAGGGATGATCAGTGAGATACACCTGCTGGAGCGCGTGCTGCGGGTGGGTGTAGCCATCGTGACCAGTGAACTGAGATAAGGCGGCACTTTACCTAGCATAGCTTTGTAGATGACCTGGAGCCAGTGGGTCTGACGACGAACATGTAGCGAGGGCCAGCCGACTAGGGCATACAGGTCGCAGTGGTGGGTCGTATAAGGTGCTTTAGTAACAAAACGAATGGCACTGGTGATAAACTGCATCCAGTTTTGCTGAGTAGAGTGTTTGGAAGCTATTTTGTAGATGACATCGCCGAAGTCGAGGATCGGTAGGATAGTCAGTTTTACTAGGGTAAGTTTGGCGGCGTGAGTGAAGGAGGCTTTGTTGCGGAAATAGAAAGCCGATTCTTGATTTGATTTTGGATTGGAGATGTTTGATATGAGTCTGGAAGGAGAGTTTGCAGTCTAGCCAGACACCTAGGTACTTATAGATGTCCACAATATTTAGGTCGGAACCGTCCAGGGTGGTGATGCTAGTCGGCGTGCGGGTGCAGGCAGCGAACGGTTGAAAAGCATGCATTTGGTTTTACTAGCGTTTAAGAGCAGTTGGAGGCCACGGAAGGATGTTGTATGGATTGAAGCTCGTTTGAGGTTAGATAGCACAGTGTCCAAAGGAAGGGCCCGGAAGTATATAGAATGGTGTCGTCTGCGTAGAGGTGGATCAGGGAATCGCCCGCAGCAAGAGTACATCATTGATGTATACAGAGAAAGAGTCGGCCGAGAATTGAACCTGTGGTACCCATAGAGACTGCCAGAGGACCGGCACACATGCCCTCCGATTTGACACACTGAACTCTGTCTGCAAAGTAGTTGGTGAACAGGCAAGGCAGTCATTAGAAAAACCGAGGCTACTGAGTCTGCCGATAAGAATATGGGATTGACAGAGTCGAAAGCCTTGGCCAGGTCGATGAAGACGGCTGCACAGTAATGTCTTTTATCGATGGCGGTTATGATATCGTTTAGTACCTTTGAGCGTGGCTGAGGTGACCCGTGACCGGCTCGGACCGGATTGCACAGCGAGAAGGTACGGTGGGATTAGAGATGGTCAGTGATCTGTTTGTTGACTTGGCTTTCGAAGACCTTAGATAGGCAGGGCAGGAATGGATAGGTCTGTAACAGTTTGGGTCCAGGGTGTCTCCCCTTTGAAGAGGGGGATGACGTGGCAGTTTCCAATCCTTGGGGATCTCAGATGATACGAAGGAGAGGTTGAACAGGCTGGTAATAGGGGGTGGACAATGGCGGCGGACAGTTTCAGAAATAGGGGGTCAGATTGTCAAGCCCAGCTGATTTGTATGGGTCCAGGTTTTCCAGCTCTTTCAGAACATCTGCTATCTGGATTTGGGTAAAGGGAAGCTGGGGAGGCTTGGGCGAGTAGCAGCGGGGGGGGGGCGGGGCTGTTGGCCAGGTTGGAGTCGCCAGGAGGAAGGCATGCCAGCCATTGAGAAATGCTTGTTGAATGTCTTCGATTATCAGATTTATCGGTGGTGACCGTGTTACTAGCCTCAGTGCAGTGGGCAGCTGGGAGGAGGTGCTCTTGTTCTTCATGGACTTTACAGTATCCAAGAACTTTTTGGAGTTAGGCTACAGGATGCGAATATCTGCTTGAAAAAGCTGGCCTTTGCTTTCCTGACTGACTGGTGTATTGGTTTGACTTCCCTGAACAGTTGCATATCGCGGGGGCTCTCAGATGCTATTGCAGTTCGCCACAACGGATGTTTTTGTGCTGGTCGAGGGAGTCAGGTCTGGAGATGAACCAAGGGCTATATCTGTTCCTTGGTTCATGCATGTTTTGAACGGAGCATGCTTGTCTAATATGGTGAGGAAGTAACATTTAAAGAATGACCAGGCATCCTCAACTGACGGATGAGGTCATATTCCTCAGGCTACCCGGCCAAGGTGCTTAGAAAGGCCTGCTTCGCAGAAGTGATTTTAGGGAGCGTTTTGACAGTGATGAGGGTGGTCGTTTGACCGCGGACCGTGGGGATACAGGCAATGAGGCAGTGATCGCTGAGATCTTGATTGAAGACAGCAGAGGTGTATTTGGAGGGCAGGTTGTCAGGATAATGTCTATTAGGGTGCCTGTTTACGGATTAGGGTTGTACCTGGTGGGTTCCTTGATTGATTTGTGTGAGATTTGAGGGCATCAAGCTTGGATTGTAGGACTGCCGGGGTGTTAAGCATATCCCAGTTTAGGTCCTACACAGAACAAACTCTGAAGCTAGTGGGGAGCGATCAATTCACAGATGGTGTCAGGGCACAGCTGCGGAGCTGAGGCGGGGTGGTACGAGGCGGCTAACTAGTGAAGAGATATATTTCTGGAGAGATAGCATTTTTAAAATATAGGAAGTTTCGAATGTTGGCCATAGACCTGGAAAGTATGACAGAACTTTGCAGGCTATCTTCTTGCAGTTAGATTGCAACTCCTCCCCTTTGGCAGTTCTATCTCTGAGGAAAGTGTTATAGTTGGGTATGGAAATCTCAGAACTTTTTGGTGGCCTTCCCTAAGCCAGGATTCGGACAACGGCAAGGACCTTCAGGAATTGCAGAGTGTGCTAAGCGGTGGTAGGCAAACTTAGGGAGAGGCTTCTGATGTTGACATGCATGAGGCCAAGGCTTTTTCGATCACAAGAAGTCAACAATGAGGGTGACTGGGGACATGCAGGGCCTGGTTTACCTCCCACATCACCCGACGGAACAGAGGAGTAGTAGGATGAGGGTGCGGCTAAAGGCTATTCAAAACTGGTCGCGCTAGAGCGTTGGGGACCAAAGATATAAAAGGAGCAGAGTTTATGGGCGTGGTCGAATAGATTCTGGGCATAATGTGCAGACAGGTGGTATGTGAGGGGCGCGGGTACAGCGGAGGCAAGCCCAGGCCTCGGGTGATGATAAGAGAGGTTTGGTTATCTCTGGACAGCTGGTCTCAATGGGTGAGGTCACGCATGTGTGGGGGGTGGGACAAGGGGGTTCAGAGGTACGGAGAGTGAGAACTACAGGGTCCATTGCAAACCAAAACATGATAAAGATAACTAGCCTGAAAACAGTATGCAAGGGCATATTGATATTTGAGAGAGCCATACAATAAGGCATAAAGTGATTGCAGGTCTTGATTGGAGAGCTAGCTAAAACAACAGGTAAGATAACAGCAGCAATCCACAGGTGCTAGTCTAACACAGCAACAACAGGTAAAAATGGCGACGACCTAGGCAGAGAGGGTCGGATTAACTACACACAGATCCTGAGTTATAAGCACAGAGCGACAGATAAAACACAAATAAACAGAATGGGTACCGTGAATTAATGGACAGTCAAGCATGCATTAGCTATGTAGCCAAGTGATCATAGTGGTCCAGGGGGCAGCCGTAGATGGAGCAGGGAGGCCTCCACTAAGCTAGCACGCGGCGTTTAAAGTTAGTAGCCCGGGGGGTGGTCTGCTCAGACGGAGGGGGTCTGCTCAGACGTGGTCGTGTCGACAGAGAATCCAGAGAATCCAAGCCGAATGGCGAAAGAGAGGTTGTGAATTGTAGAATTGTGTTTGCTAACTGGTGCTAGCTTCGTGGCAAGTGGCGCTAACTGCGTAGCTGCAAGCTAGCTGTGAGGATCAGAAGTAGTGGCTCAGGGATTACGGCAGGAATCCGGCGTTGTTGTCGAGAGACAGTCCGATGCTGGTAAATTGGTGAGTAATATCCAGGCTAACTAACAGGGCTGGTGTCTGTGCAGAAGGTAAAAGCTACTAGAGCGGCAAAAAAATGGTTAAATTAGCTTGTACTGATTTAGACCAGTTGTGATGGATTGGCAGGGCTCTGTGTCGGCAAAAAAAAGGTCCAGTCCAATTGGCAAAAGAGGTATTGTAGCCAAGAATCTCGCTGGTAGACCTCTTCGGCTAGCCGGCAGATGGGCCTAGCTCGAGGCTCGCTCAAGCTAACTGGTGGCTTGC
>NC_036858.1:71475720-71503715 GCF_002910315.2 Salvelinus sp. IW2-2015 | reverse complement strand
TGCGACATACTCACAGGGTCCATTGCAAACCAAAACAATGATAAATGATTAACTACGCCTGAACAACAGTATGCAAGGGCATATTGATATTTGAGAGAGACATACAATAAAGGCATAAAGTGATTGCAGGTCTTGATTGGAGAGCTTAGCTAAAACAACACAGGTAAGATACAGCAGCAATCCACAGGGTGCTAGTCTAAACAAGCAACAACAGGGTAAAAATTGGCGACGCCTGAGGCAGAGAGGGTCGGATTAACACACACAAACCTGAGTTAAAGCACAGAGCGACAGATAAAACACAAATAAACAGAATGCGAGTACCGTGAATTAATGGACAGTCAAGCATGCATCAGCTATGTAGCCAATGATCATAGTGTCCAGGGGGCAGCCCTAGATGGAGCAGGGAGGCCTCCACTAAGCTAGCACGCGGCGTTTAAAGTTAGGTAGCCCGGGGGGTGGTCTGCTTAGACGGAGGGGGTCTGCTCAGACGTGGTCGTGTCGACAGAGAATCCAGAGAATCCAAGCCGAATGGCGAAAGAGAGTTGTGAATTGTAGAATTGTGTTTGCTAACTGGTGCTTAGCTTGCGTGGCAAGTGGCGCTAACTGCGCTAGCTGCAAGCTAGCTGTGAGGATCAGAAGTAGTGGCTCAGGGATTACGCAGGAATCCGGCGTTGTTGTCGAGAGACAGTCCGATGCTGGTAAATTGGTGAGTAATATCCAGGCTAATAACAGGGCTGGTGTCTGTGCAGAAGGTAAAAGCTACTAGCGAGCGGCAAAAAATGGCTAAATTAGCTTTGTAGCTGATTTAGACCCAGTTGTTTGATGGATTGGCAGGGCTCTGTGTCGGCAAAAAAAAAGGTCCAGTCCAATTGGCAAAAGAGGTATTTAGTCCAAGAATTCGCTGGTAGACCTCTTCGGCTAGCCGGCAGATGGGCCTAGCTCGAGGCTAGCTCAAGGCTAACTGGTGCTTTGCTTCGGGACAGAGGTGTAGCCAGTAAGTAAGCCACTCTCGGTTTGACAAGCAGCTAGGCTGTGATAATACGCGTGTAATTGTCCCAGAGCTGCGTCAGGAAGTCCGGTGATGTGGTCAGAGATAACAAGCCAGTCCTATATGCTCTGGGTTCGATATCTGGCGCCTGCATGACTGCAGGTAGGCCCGGTAATTGCAAGCTTCAGAGAGAGGCACGCAGCTGACGTGGAGATCGGCTGTGTCCGTAGTTCCACACATTGTATATAGATTCTCTTTTTTTCTACCATGTTATTGACTTGTTTATTGTTTACTCCATGTGTAACTCTGTGTTGTCTGTTCACACTGCTATGCTTTATCTTGGCCAGGTCGCAGTTGCAAATGAGAACTTGTTCTCAACTAGCCTACCTGGTTAAATAAAGGTGAAATAAAAAATAAAAAATAAAAAAACACTTCACTACTGGGTGACACAAATCTATGTACTTCACAACGAGTGTTCCAATACAAGCTTTTAATTCTCCCTGAGCACCACCATAGCTGCAGTTTATTGTAGGTCTTTGCAGCAGTTTTGTCTAGCTTTCTCCCTGTCAAGATACATACTCTTTGCTGAGTACCCAGTTCAGTTGTGGAGTGGGATAACAAAAATATAAGAAATAGGAACCTTCAAGTTGTAGGGATCTTCAAGCAGTAGGGATCTTCAAGGAGTAGGGATCTTCAAGGAGTAGGGATCTTCAAGGAGTAGGGATCTTCAAGCAGTAGGGATCTTCAAGCAGTAGGGATCTTCAAGCAGTAGGGATCTTCAAGCAGTAGGGATCTTCAAGGAGTAGGGATATTAAAGCAACAGGGATCTTCAAGCAATAGGGATCTTCCAGCAGTAGGAATATTCAAGCAGTAGGTATCTTCAAGCAGTATGGATCTTCAAGGAATAGGGATCTTCAAACTGTGGGGATCTTCCAGATTTATATTAAACAGCTCCAATCCAAAATGAAATCTAGAATCGGCTTCCTATTTCGGAACAAAGCATCCTTCACTCACACCTCCAAACATACCCTCGTAAAATTGACTATCCTACCGATCCTCGACTTCGGCGATATCATTTACAAAATAGCTTCCAATACTTTACTCAGCAAACTGGGTGCAGTCTATAACAGTGCCATCCATATTGTCACCAAAGCCCCTTATACCACCCACCACTGTGACCTGTATGCTCTAGTCGGCTGGTCCTCGCTACATATTCGTCGCCAGACCCACTGGATCCAGGTCATCTATAAGTCTATGCTAGGTAAATCTCCGCCTTATCTCAGCTCACTGTTCACAATAACAATACCCACCTGTAGCACGCGCTCCAGCAGGTATATCTCACTGGTCATCCCCAAAGCCAACACCTCCTTTAGCCGCCTTACCTTCCATTTCTCTGCTGCCAATGACTGGAACAAATTGCAAAAATCGCTGAAGCTGGAGCCTTATATTTCCCTCACTAACTTTAAACATCAGCTATCTGAGCAGCTCACGATCGCTGCAGCTGTACATAGCCCATCTGTAAATAGCCCACTCAATCTACCGATCTCATCCCCATATTGTTTTTATTTACTTTTCTGCTCTTTTGCACACCAGCATTTCTACTTGCACATCATCATCTGCTCATCTATCACTCCAGTGTTATTTGCTAAATTGTAATTACTTCGCTACTATGGCCTATTTACTGCTTTTCCTCTTCACGCCATTTGCACACACTGTATATCGACTTCCTTTTTTTCTATTGTTTTATTGACTGTATGCTTGTTAATTCCATGTGTAACTCTGTGTTGTTGTTTGTGTCGCACTGCTTTGATTTGCTTTATCTTGGCCAGGTCGCAGTTGTGAATGAGAACTTGTTCTCAATTAGTTTACCCGGTTAAATAAAGGTGAAATACATTTTTTTAAATCTGTGAGGGCTCTTCGAAATAGCATGATACTGTCTTTCCAAGGTAGTTGGAAGACTTTCAGTTTGGTGTAGGGCGTTCCATTCCATTTTTTTAGAAGCTTGCTTCAGGTCTCGGTTATTTTCTGTATACCAGGGAGCTTATGACAAATGTTTTTTGTTTTTAGGGGTGCAACTGCATCTAGGGTATTACGCAAGGTCAAATTTAGTTCCTCAGTTAGGTGGTTAACCGATTTTTGTACTCTAACATCCTTGGGTAGATGGTGGGAGTCTAGGAATCTTTGGGTTGTYCGAGAATTTATAGCACGGCTTTTGATGAACCTTGGTTGTGGTCTGAGCAGATTATTTGTTGCAATATCAAATGTAATATAATGGTGGTTCGATAATCCAGGATTATGAGGAACAACATTAAAACTTCTTATGGCTGGGGGCAGTATTGAGTAGCTTGGATGAATAAGGTGCCCAGAAGTGCCCAGAGGTGCCCAGAGTAAACGGCCTGCTACTCAGTCTCAATTGCTAATATATGCATAGTATTATTAGTATTGGATAGAAAACACTCTGAAGTTTCTAAAACTGTTTAAATGATGTCTGTGAGTATAACATAACTCATATGGCAGGCAAAAATCTGAGAAAAAATCCAACCAGGAAGTGGGAAATCTGAGGTTGGTCGTTTTTCAACTCATTCCCTATTGAATATACAGTGGGATATGGGTCATGTTGCACTTCCTCAGGCTTCCAATAGATGTCAACAGTCTATATAACCTTGTTTGATGCTTCTACTGTGAAGTGGGGCCGAATGAGAGGGGAATGAGTCAGAGGTCTGAAAGAATGCTTTGATCTCGTGACGCTCGTTCACGTCAGAGCGAGCTCTGTTCCATTTGCTTTTCTGAAGACAAAGGAATTCTCCGGTTGGAACATTATTGAAGATTTATGTTAAAAACATCCTAAAGATTGATTCTCGACATCGTTTGACATGTTTCTACGGACTGTAACGGAACTTTTTGACATTTCGTCTGCTCGTAGTGAACGCGCTTCGTGACTTTGAAATTTGTTTACAAAACGCGCTAACAAAAGTAGCTATTTGGACATAAATGATGGACATTATCGAACAAAACAAACATTTATTGTGGAACTCCACCGGACGTCCTCCGGACGTGCTACCTGTCCCATACCTGCTGTTTTCAACTCTCTAGAGACCGCAGGAGCGGTAGAGATACTCTTAATGATCGGCTATGAAAAGCCAACTGACATTTACTCCTGAGGTGCTGACTTGCTACACCCTCGATAACGACTGTGATTATTATTATTTGACCATGCTGGTCATTTATGAACATTTGAACATCTTGGCCATGTTCTGTTATAATCTCCACCCGGCACAGCCAGAAGAGGACTAGCCACCCCTCATAGCCTGGTTCCTCTCTAGGTTTCTTCCTAGGTTTTGGCCTTTCTAGGGAGTTTTTCCTAGCCACCGTGCTTCTACACCTGCATTGCTTGCTGTTTGGGGTTTTAGGCTGGGTTTCTGTACAGCACTTCGAGATATTAGCTGATGTACGAAGGGCTATATAAATACATTTTATTTTATTTTATTTGAACTGGGATTCCTGGGAGTGCATTCTGATGAAGATCATCAAAGGTAAGTGAATGTTTATAATGTTATTTCTGACTTCTGTTGACTGCACAATATGGCGGATATCTTTTTGTCTTGATTGGGCTCTGAGCGCCGTACTCAGATTATTGCATGGTTTACTTTTTCCATAAAGCTTTTTTGAAATCTAACACAGCGGTTGCATTAAGGAGAAGTGGATCTAAAATTCCATGTTTAACACTTGTATCTTTGATCAACGTTTATTATGAGTATTTCTGTAAATTGATGTGGCTCTCTGCTAAATCACCGGATGTTTTTGGAACTACTGAACATAACGCGCCAATGTATACTGAGATGTTTTTATATAAATATGAACTTTACCGAACAAAACATACATGTATTGTGTAACATTTAGTCTTATGAGTGTCTTCTGATGAAGATCATAAAAGGTTAGGGATTCATTTTATCTATATTTCTGCTTTTTGTGACTCCTGTCTTTGGCTGGAAAAATGTGTTTTTCTGTGACTTGGCGGTGACCTAACATAATCGTTTGTGGTGCTTTCGCTGTAAAGCCTTTTTGAAATCGTACACTGTGGTGGGATTAACAACAAGATTACCTTTAAAATTGTGTAAAATACTTGTATGTTTGAGGAAATTCAATTATGAGATTTCTGTTGTTTGAATTTGGCGCCCTGCACTTTCACTGGCTGTTGTCATATCGATCCCGTTAGCGGGATCTCAGCCATAAGAGGTTTTAAGATCCACAATATGTATTCCATGGGACAAAACTAGGTCCATAGTATGACTGTGGCAGTGAGTAGGTCCTGAGACAAAACTCACTGAGTCAATGATGGCTCCAAAAGACTTTTGGAGTGGGTCTGTGTACTTTTCAAGACTTACAACCATTTTGTTGATATCTCTTTTGCCGTTTTCTTGGCATAATGCCAGTATAGGTTTCTATGTTCTGTATGTACAAAAGAGGTTGACTCAAACTGACCAAAACATACCCATGTTAGTATACATTGAAAGCGGGGATATTTTGATGTAATCAAGGTCCATTTTTATTTCTGTGCCAAATAAATCCAAGATTGAATAGCATGAAAATGGTTGTAAGTCTTGAGTCCCAAATGGCATCCTATTCCATATATAGTGTACTACTTTTGACCAGGTTTGAACAGGTCTCATAGGGCTCTGGTCAAAAGTAGTCCACTATATAGGGACTCCCGAGTGGCGCAGCAGTCTACGGAACTGCATCTCAGTGCTAGAGGCATCGCTATAGTCTCTGGTTTGAATCCAGGCTGAATCACATCTGGCTGTGATTGGGAGTCCCATAAGGCGGCGCACAGCGTCGTCCGGGTTTGGCCAGGGTAGGCTATCATTAAATAAGAATTTGTTCATAACTGACTTGCCTAGTTAAATAAAGTTTTTTTTWAAATTGTGAATATGGTGCCATTTGGGATGTAGCCCTTGATGAATAGTGCGTCATTCCAAACACTTTAACTGAAAAAGAAAAGCAATTGTCCCACGTTACCCAAGGACATAGCAGTCCAAATGATAGTTTTGTACCAGGCGCTGCATTGCTTTAGCTTTGTAGGCCAAGTTTAAGTGACTATTCAGAGAATAGCTGTTAAGAGAACATTGACTGCATCCCAAATGGCACCCCTATTCCCTATGTGGTGTACTACCTTCGACTAGAGTTCTATGGGCCCAGGTCAAAAGTAGTGCACTATAAAGGGAATCGGGTGCCATTTGGGACGAAACCATGATTCATCAAGGTCTCATTGCTATTCAGTAGCGTGTTCTGCTATGAAGTGACAAGGCATAACAATGAATGCAATTAAGTAGTCCATGTTTTCCCTAATCTAAATGAATGCAAGCTGAGAGTACGGACGTCCTCACTTGAATGTAGAGGACCTGTTGACTCAACACACTGTTTTAGCTGGAGCTCTGTTTAATCGTGTTATATTATAGCCTGTGATGTGAAAAGTTCAAGGAGGTATGGAATTATAATTGAAGTATTCTTCATGATTTATTTTCACTAGGTCCGTGATAAAAGCTGTCATGTTAGAGCCTTTTGTTTTTGTGGGTTCAGATACTGGGTAAACATACAGTACACAACATCGGGCCTCAGAGTATGATTATGATTATAACAAATAACTATGTTTCAATATTTACTTTCACAAGAATCAAGTATGGCCTGTATTACGGAGATAAAAACAAATGCACCGTAGAAATCCAGTAATATAATGAGTAGTCACAATTTCCAATTCTTTTTCTTCTTCTAGGTCCCCATATCAAATTTATTCATGAGATCTTTATAATGATGAATGATGAAATATTTATACCCTATAATGATGAATATATTTGTACCCTCTCAAAGACCACTAATTTAGACACCCTATAAAAGTTTGTATACAGTCAGGGTAATGCAAGCAACTGCTATTATTTTTGTTTTTAAATGTGTACCAAATCATTGTACACTCTTAGAAAAAAAGGTGCTATCTAGAACCTAAAACAGTTCTGCGGCTGTCCCCAAAAGAGAACCCTTTGAAGAACCCTTTTGAGGGTTCTACATGGAACCCAAAAGAGTTCTACCTGGAACCAAAAAACTTATGGGGACCCTTTTTTATAAGAGTGTACTATTTCTGTATGTTGTAGGGAAATGGCCTAGAAAAAGAATGTTGCAGTCCATTACTTTTCTGCTGTGGGGCTTTTAATACCGTAAAAAATATACATTTAGGTGATTCATTCAACCATGCTAATATTATATGGTAGCTAATGTGACATATTGATGATCTTTACTCCCTATTGATTTGCCATTATTCATAGCAATGATATGTGAGTGGAAAATAAGTCTAAATTGAATTAATGTGTATTACGGGTTAACTCGAACTGTAAACGCTGTCTTCTATGAAAAATCACCTAGTAAGCAAACTTTTCCAGGGAAAGAATGATAAAAAGAATGATAAAAAATCTTAAGATATTATAATTTAATAGGCACTACATATTATAATTTAATATGTGCTATTAATTGCAAGCTGAAAAACATAAAGATGACACCGGAGGGGGTGGCTGCCAGCTTATCAGCTCTTAACCAACCATGCTATTTCGTTAGATTCTTCGGGATGTTCGTAACTTGTTTTGTACATAATGTTTCTGCTACCGTCTCTTATGACCAAAAAGAGCTTCTGGACATCAGAACTGTGATTACTCACCTCAGATTAGATGAAGTTATTCTTCAATAAGTCAAAAGGGAGAGATATACTACAGACACCCGACCAGGCCCAGATCCCCGTCATTCGCTGGAGAAGGAAACTGAGATTTCGCTGAAAAGATCAGGGTGCCTTGTGAGGATCAGGTGACGAGTGACTAATCTGCCTTTGCCTCACATCCGGCTAGCTCACTTTCAATTTTTGGAAAATATAGGTGCCTTCCTCTGACACCGCCTGGTATAGAGGTCCTGGATGGCAGGAAGTTTGGCCCCAGTGATGTACTGGGCCGAACGCACTACCCTCTGTAAAGTCTTGCAGTCGGAGGCCGAGAAGTTGCCATACCTGACAGTGATGCAACCAGTCAGGATGCTTTCGATGGTGCAGCTGTGGAACCTTTTGAGGAGCTGAGGACCCATGCCAAATCTTTTCAGCCTCCTGAGGGGGAATAGGTTTTGTCGTGGCCTCTTCACGACTGTCTTGGTGTGCTTGGACAATGTTAGTTTGTTGGTGATGTGGACACCAAGGAACTTGAATCTCTCAACCTGCTCCACTGCAGCTGTGCCAATGAGAATGGGGGCGTGCTCGGCCCTCCTTTTCCTGTAGTCCACAATAATCTCCTTTGTCTTGATCACGTTGAGGGAGAGGTTGTTGTCCTGGCACCACACGGCCAGGTCACTGATCGCCTCCCTATAGGCTGTCTCGTCGTTGATCAGGCTTACCACTGTTGTGTCATCTGCAAACTTCATGATGGTGTTGGAGTCGTACCTGGCCGTGCAGTCATGAGTGAACAGGGAGTAAAGGAGGGGACTGAGCACGCACCCCTGAGGGGCCCCTGTGTTGAGGATCAGCGTGGCAGATGTGTTGTCGCCTGCTCTTACCACCTGGGGGCGGATCATCAGGAATTCCAGGATCCAGTTGCAGAGTGAGGTGTTTAGTCTCTGGGTCCTTAGCTTAGTGATGAGCTTTGAGGGCACTATAGTGTTGAATGCTGAGCTGTTGTCAGTGAATAGCATTCTCACATAGGTTTTTGTTTTGTCCAGGTGTGAAAGGGCAGTGTGGAGTGCAATAGAGATTGCGTCATCTGTGGATCTGTTAGGACGGTATGCAAATTGGAGTGGATCTAGGGTTTCTGGGATAATGGTGTTGATGTGAGCCATGACCAGCCTTTCAAAGCACTTCATTTAGGCAGGTTATCTTAGTGTTCCTGGGCACAGGAACTATGGTGGTCTGCTTGAAACATGTTGGTATTACAGACTCAGACAGGGAGAGGTTGAAAATGTCAATGAAGGCACTTGCCAGTTGGTCAGCGCATGCTCGGAGTACATGTCCTGGTAATCCATCTGGCCCTGCTGCCTTGTGAATGTTGACCTGTTTAAAGGTCTTACTCACATCGGCTGCAGAGAGCGTGATCACACAGTCGTCCGCAACAGCTGATGTACACATGCATGTTTCAGTGTTTTTTGCTTCGAAGCGAGCATAGAAGTAATTTAGCTTGTTTGGCAGGCTTGTGTCACTGGGCAGCTCTCAGCTGTGCTTCCCTTTGTAGTCTGTAATGGTTTGCAAGCCCTGCCACATCCGACGAGTGTCGGAGCCAGTGTAGTATGATTCGATCTTAGTCATGTATTGACACTTTGCCTGTTTGGTGGTTCGTCAGAGGGCATAGCCGGATTTCTTCTAAGCTTCCGCATTAGAGTTCCGCTCCTTGAAAGTGGCCAGCTCTACCCTTTAGGTCATGGCAAATGTTGTCTGTAATCCATGGCTTCTGGTTGGGGTAGGTACGTACAGTCACTATGGGGATGACGTCCTCGATGCACTTATTGATGAAGCCAGTGACTGATAAGGTGTACTCCTCAATGCCATCGGAATAATCCCGGAACATATTCCAGTCTGTGCTAACAAAACAGTCCTGTAGCTTAGCTTGCTTCATCTGACCACTTTCATATTGACCGAGTCACTGGTGCTTCCTGCTTTAATTTTGGTTTGTAAGCAGGAATCAGGAGGATAGAATTATTGTCAGATTTACCAAATGGAGGGCGAGGGAGAGCTTTGTATGCGTATGTGGAGTAAAGGTGGTCTAGAGTTTTTTTCCCTCTGCACATTTAACAAGCTGGTGGAAATTTGGTAAAACAGATTTAAGTTTCCCTGCACTAAAGTCCCAGGGCCACTAGGAGCGCCGCCTCTGGATGAGCCTTTTCCTGTTTGCTTATGGCGGTATACAGCTCATTGAGTGCGGTCTTTGTGCCAGCATCGGTCTCTGGTGGTATGTAGACAGCTACGAAAAATACAGATGAAAACTCTCGAGGTAGATAGTGTGGTCTGCAGCTTATCATGAGATACTCTACCTCAGGTGAGCAAAACCTCGATACTTCCTTAGATGTCGTGCACCAGCTGTTGTTTACAAATATACATACAACCTAACCCCTTGTCTTATCAGATGCTGCTGTTCTATCCTGCTGATAGAGTGTAAAACCCACCAGCTGTATGTTGTTCATATCGTCGTTCAGCCACGACTCGGTGAAACATAAGATATTACCGTTTTTAATGTCCCGTTGGTAGTTTAAACTTGCTCGTAGTTCATCAATTTTTTTTTTCCATTGATTGCATGTTTGCCAATAGAACGGATGGCAGTGGGGTTTAACTCGCTCGTCTACAAATTCTCATAAGGCGGCCGACCTCCTTACCTCCTTTTTGTCTGTCTTCTCTTCACACAAATGACAGGGATTTGGGCCTGTTCCCGGGAAAGCAATATGTTGTTCGTGTTGGACTCGTCGAACTCGCTTAAGGAAAAAGCTTTTACCAGTTCGTTGTGAGTAATCGCTGTTCTGATGTGCAGAAGTTATTTTCGGTCATAAGAGACAGTAGCTGAATCAGACTCAATACAACATGTAATCAATACAACGATCAGACTCATTACAACAAGGAATAAATTCAGGAATCAGACTCAATACAGCAGGGGATTAATACAGCAATCAGACTCAATACAGCGATCAGACTCAATACAAGATGGAATCTATACAGGAATCAGACTCAATACAACAGGGAATCAATGCAGGAATTAGACTCAATACAACAGGGAATCAATGCAGGCTGTATTTCTGGGATCAGACTCAAAGTTTTCTCTCTCTCTCTCTCTCTCTCTCTCTCTCTCTCTCTCTCTCTCTCGCTCTCTCTCTTTAAAATACTTTATTTGTGCTTGATTGAGCTTGCCTGACTCAATGGAACCAATGGTATGATAGCAACAGTGAAAGCTCTGCCCACCAGGCACTCCAGACACGCTAGAGGAAACAAACACTCATCTGAAAGATTTCAAATAGTATCTGAACACAGGTCGGCTGTCAGCTAGCCGCTAGCACACAAAATCAGCCGCTCTCTGCTTTTTCATAAATGTTTTCCTTCTCACTTCTCTTTTCCTCCCTTCTTCCTATTTCTAGAAGCGTTGACCTTTACTGTGATATTTCTTCCAGTCACGCTAATAATGGAACGGGTTGACATATTCTTATTGTTTTGGTGTTTTGTGGTGTGTTGTAAATCAAAGGGTTACATAATGGTGTTTGTGTGTGTGTGTGTGTGTGTGTGTGTGTGTGTGTGTTCTTGAAAATGAATGTGTCGCAAATGTTTCTACCCCTCTCCTGGGTTTATAAAATATAATAGTAAATATAATGGTCATGTTCCAGACTAACTACATTGCAGACAATGAATTGCTTTAACCAATGGTTGCGTGCTACCTCTTCGACTGCGTAGTCGGGCATCAGATTGCTATATCCTAAAATGTGCTTAGCTGATATATTAAACACCTAACCAGGTGTTGTGAGATCTGACACACGTCTGCAATGTAGTTAGTCTGGAACACAGCTCCCGATTGGACTAATGTCTTCTCCTTCAAGAAGTCAATTAAGATTTTTCAATAATCTTAGCAAATTATGCATCAGAAATGGTGGAGATGCTAGCTAGTCTGTACAATGGTGGAGATGCTAGCTAGTCCCGTGTGGCTCAGTTGGTAGAGCATGGCGCTTGCAACGCCAGGGTTGTGGGTTCATTCCCCACGGGGGGACCAGGATGAATATGTATGAACTTTCCAAATTGTAAGTCGCTCTGGATAAGAGCGTCAGCTAAATGACTTAAATGTAAATGTAAATGTAGTCTGTACAATGGTGGAGATGCTAGCTAGTCTGTACAATGGTGGAGATGCTAGCTAGTCTGTACAATGGTGGAGATGCTAGCTAGTCTGTACAATGGTGGAGATGCTAGCTAGTCTGTACAATGGTGGAGATGCTAGCTAGTCTGTACAATGGTGGAGATGCTAGCTAGTCTGTACAATGGTGGAGATGCTAGCTAGTCTGTACAATGGGTAGTGATGAGCGATTAGTGCATTTTGATGTCTATTGGGTTTCGGTTCGATTATTTAAAACTTTAAATTCACTATTCATTATGCGGGTTGAATGCTGTAACGATCAATAATAAAACAATTAATGAAAGTCCCATGATGGTAGTGACTGACCATTATTGCTTATCACTTATTAACCATCATTTATTCACAATACTTTACTTTAATAAAATAATGGTTTGATTTGATTACTTTATGATTTCATTTCAAGTCATCATCCCATCTCTATAGAGCTGCTGTCTATGCTGTCTGACATAATAACTATGTTAGTAGTTCTTCAAAGTAAATAAGGCATACTTTTATGACTGCTGAATATCAATTATCAATCCCTTAGACGAGCATTTCCCTAACTTGGTCCTCATTACCCCAATGGGTGCACATATTTGTTTTTGCCATAACACTACACAGCTGATTCAAAATATCACAGCTTGATGGCTAGTTGATTATTTGAATCAGCTGTGTAGTGCTAGGGCACAAGGGCACTACATACACCTTGGTGTCCCGAGGACCAATTTTGGGAAACACTGCCTTAGATGATGTATTTCCAGATATAGATACAGTACCTTGCAACTGCTCCCTCTTGATCACGCGTTCTTCTCTCTTCTCACCACACTAACCTAACATAGCAGGCATGAAAGAAACACACTGGACAAGTAGGCTCACAGTTACAATGTTTTCTGAGCTAAACTATGTACAGTATGTAGAATATTGGCCTGTTGGAGACTACAACTCCCTACTACGTTGCACAGTTCGGGCTTGATCTGATTTATATCTAGATAAACTGTGCAATGTGCATTGAGCTCACAGACATAAACCAGATGAAATGGAATTCAAATAATTGAACCAACGTAGGTCAATTAGGTTTTTTTAACCAAAAAATCAACATTTGAATTAATTACTCAGCACGACCAACGAGACAACCCCATTCATAATTTCATGACCATTTTAATTAACAGTTCAGTCTGACATATTGGACTTTGCTCCACCATAGCAACCAAAGCATAGCAACCAAAGCGTAGCAACCAAAGCATAGCAACCAAAGGATAGCAAAGTGTTGGTTCCCTGTGTCAAGGGACATAATATAGCACCAGATTGAATCAGAACTTTGACCCGTTGGTTAATTGATTCTTTACATTTCCTAATGACTTGAATATCTTTAATAAACACACTTGGTACAGTAAATAGAGGTGCCCTATGCTTCTACTGAAAAACGTATGCTTCTACATGTTTTTATGTAATGCTCTCTGCTATGGGGGTTCATTTTCCTTGTCTTAACACTGTCTGTCACCCAAAACCTCACAAAAAAATGTCCTTGCAACATACAAGAAAAATGTTAAAGACATGTTGAACCTACTCACGATAAGCTGGCCTATACTTTACATTTCCTCGCATGCTAGCTGTTCCAGTAGACTTCCAGCCATTGTGCTAACGCTAGTTAGCAATGGCTCACGAAACTACCTCTAACTTCCTTCATAATTGACACAGTCACACAGAGACATAAAAATTGTATCTATGAGTTCCTTGACTCTGGCTTAATTGCCAAAATCTTGCAGTGTCCCTTTAAAACCAAGCATTACTACCTCCTTCTCTCAGATCTACTGAACTAAAACCAAGCATTACTACCTCCTTCTCTCAGATCTCCTGAACTAAAACCAAGCATTACTACCTCCTTCTCTCAGATCTCCTGAACTAANACTACCTCCTTCTCTCAGATCTCCTGAACTAAAACCAAGCATTACTACCTCCTTCTCTCAGATCTCCTGAACTAAAACCAAGCATTACTACCTCCCTCTCTAAAATCTCCTGAACTAAAACCCTTTTAAAAATATTAACAATATTCTGCCTGTGTCTCTGACTGTCCCCCTAAATAGTGACAGAGATGGGTGAAAATGACTAGAGAACACAGACATGAAAGGCTTATTAAATCAAATGGTGATTAGATGAATGTAACATGCTAGCAGCCTCCCCTTGGGATGAGTACCCCGGAGTTCAAGGCCTAATCCATTGGATTGTGGGGACTTGATGGGGAAGATTAGGGCTGAATCACGCATGGCACCCTATTGACTTTATAGTGCACTACTTTTGACTAAGGTCTATTGGGCTCTGATCAGAAGTAGTGCACTATATAGGGATTAGTGGGCCATTTGGGACAACTGCTCCTATATGTATATATTTTTTTGTTCCCATGTTTGATATTCCTGTCCTATTAAAGCTGGAATATCTTGTTTTGCTATCAGCTAAATTGTTTTAAGTTTTAGTTTAGCGAAGGTGGAGGAGGAGAAGAATAATTGTCAACCTTTAAATCAAATCAAATGTTATTTGTCACATGTGCCGAATACAACAGGTGTAGACCTTACAGTGAAATGCTTACTTGCAAGCCCTTAAAACTTCTTAGGGTTAGGGTCTAGTTTCCTGAATTTCCGCCTGACTGACGTGCACAAAGCAAACTGCCTGTTACTCAGGCCCAGAAGCCAGTGCAAATAATTGGTAGCATTGGATAGAAAACACCTTGAAGTCTCTAAAAGGGTTAAAATTATGTCTGAGACTATAACAGAATTTATATGGCAGGCGAAAATCTGAAGAAAATCCAATCGGATTGTTTTTGTTTTTTTGAGCTCCCAGGCTCTTATAATGGGAACTTATTGTTTCTATCTAGATCCGTCTCCCAGATTGCAATTCCTATGGCTTCCACTAGRTGTCAACAGTCTTTATTCAAGGTTTCAGGCTTGCTTTTTGTAAAATGAAGTATTTGGAGTTTTTGTGAGAAGAGCACCGGAACAATATCAGTCTTTTGGCGCGAGAGGGAGAGGGCGCGCGCTTACTAATTTTCCTTTCCTACTGAACATACTACTTTCCGCATGAAATATTATAGTTTATTTACATTTTAGAGTACCTGATGATTAAATAGTAATGTCGTTTGACTTGTTTGGACAAAGTTTAGCGGTAGCATTTTGGACTCCTTTGTCTCCATTTTGAACGAGTGGTTTACTGAAATCAATGTCACCAACTAACTGACTTTTTGGGATATAAAGAAGGATTTTATCTAACAAAACGACCACTCATGCTCTAGCTGGGACCCTTGGGATTGCAAGCAGAGGAAGCTCTTCAAAAGTAAGTGATTTATTTAATCGCTTAAAGCCTGTCCTGTGCTGAAGCCTGTGCTGGTTGAAATATATGTTGATGTGGGGCGCCGTCCTCAGACAATCGCATGGTATGCTTTCTCCGTAAAGCCTTTTTGAAATCAGACAATGCAGTTAGATTAACAAGAATTGAAGCTTTTAAATGATACTTGTATGTTCATGAGTGTTTAATATTATGATTATTTATTTGAATTGCGCTCCCTCCAATTTCACCGGATGTTGTTGGCTTGTGTCCCGCTGGCGGGACGCCTATCCCTAATTAACCAACAACGCTGTTTTAAGAAAAAAATTAAGGGGCACCGTTTAGTCGAGGTAATTGAGGTATAATGTACATGTAGGTAGAGTTAAAGTGACTATGCATTGATAATAAACAGAGAGTAGCAGCAGAGTAAAAGAGGGGGAGGGGCAATGCAAATAGTCTATGTAGCCACTTAATTAGCTGTTCAGGAGTATTATGGCTTGGGGATAGAAGCTGATTAGAAGTCTTTTGGACCTAGACTTGGCACTCCTGTACCGCTTTCCGTGCGGTAGCAGAGAGAACGATCTATGACTAGGGTGGCTGGAGTCTTTGACCATTTTTAGGGCCTTCCTCTGACACTGCCTGCTGTGGAGATCCTGGATGGCAGGAAGCTTGGCCCAAGTGATGTACTGGGCCGTTCGCAGTACACTCTGTAGTGCCTTGCAGTCAGAGGCCGAGCAGTTGCCATACCAGGCAGTGATGCAACCAGTCAGGATGTTCTTGATGGGCAGCTGTAGAAACTTTTGAGAATCTGAGGACCAATGCAAAATATTTTCAGTCTCCTGAGGGGGAATAGGTTTGTCGTGCCCTCTTCACGACTGTCTTGGTGTGCTTGGACCATGTTAGTTTGTTGGTGATGTGGACACCAAGGAACTTGAAGCTCTCAACCTGCTCCACCGCAGCCTCGTCGATGAGAATGATGGTGTGCTCGGTTTTCTTTTTCCACAATCAACTCTTTTGTCTTGATCACGTTGAGGGAGAGGTTGTTGTCCTGGCACCACACGGCCAGGTCTCTGACCTCCTCCCTATAGGCTGTCTCATCGTTGTCGGCGATTAGGCCTACAACTGTTGTCTCATCGGCAACCTTAATGATGGTGTTGGAGTCGTGCCTGGCCGTGTAGTCATGAGTGAACAGGGAGTACAGGAGGGGATTGAGCACGCACCCCTGAGGGGCCCCTGTGTTGAGGAACAGCGTGGYGGATGTGTTGTTACCTACCCTTACCACCTGGGGGGCGGCCTGTCAGGAAGTCCAGGATCCAGTTGCAGGGGGAGGTGTTTAATCCCAGGGTCCTTAGCTTATTGATGAGCTTTGAGGGCACTATGGTGTTGAATGCTGAGCTGTAGTCAATGAATAGCATTCTCACATAGGTGTTCCTTTTGTTCAAATGGGAAAGGGCAGTGTGGAGTGCAATAGTCTCTCTGTGTCTGTGCTTGTCTTTTTTTTCTACGTAGAGGCATACAGTATTTACAGTATGCGACTGCATCACCTTGCATTTTTGTGTGGATTTGTTTTCACTACGGCTAGTAGGTCCACGTTGCGGGTTGGACTGTTCTGAGTACTGCCACCCTAACAGACTTTCCTGAGACATTGTGCATTATTTGTCCATTTTGCTGTACACAGAAATTTAAATTAGTCTTGAATGAAGCACGCCAACATATACCAGAGATAAACTACTTGTTTTTGCTCAAGCCCTCAAGATTTTCACACCTTGAGACAATTGAGACATGGATTGTGTATGTGTGCCATTCAGAGGATGAATGGTCAAGACAAAATATTTAAGTGCTTTTGAATGGGGTATGATAGTAGGTGCCAGGCGCACTGGTTTGTGTGTGTCAAGAACTGCAACGCTTCTGGGTTTTTCACGTTCAACAGTTTCCTGTATGTATCAAGAATGGTCCACCACCCAAAGGACATCCAGCCAACTTGACACAACTGTGCGAAGCATTGGAGTCAACATGGGTCAGCATCCCTGTGGAACGCTTTCGACACCTTGTAGAGTCCATGACCTGATGAATTGAGGCTGTTCTGAGGGCAAAAGGGGGTGCAACTCAATATTAGGAATATTCCTAATGTTTTGTACACTCAGTGTATGTGTTATTGTCACACASCAGATATGTTGCAGAACTGCTGTATTTGAAGCACCACTCCCTTCTTACATTTTACATTTACATTTAAGTCATTTAGCAGACGCTCTTATCCAGAGCGACTTACAAATTCTTCTCATCTTCCCTGATGTTGCTAAGGAAATCAAGCTGTTTTTACCATCATGTAACTTTAGCTTCAATGGAAAGATCGTTTTCTAAACTAACATTCATAAAGAACTACATAAGAAGCTTTAGGCTCTCGGTCTGATATGAGCTTTTGAACACCTGAGGAAGATCCACTCATTTCACTGACACTGTCGTAGCCTTGACCACAGCATTTGTTCACTGATATCCCCGTACMTTCAATCAGTTAAACGTTTTCTTTTTCAAGGCCTRAAAAAGTTACAWTCCTGAAGCCTAAGAAACAAATCCGTATCTTCGTAGTAAGCTTCATATGGACATTTAAAAGGTTTATCAATTACTTTTGGTAGGGTTACTGTCAAAATGATTTATTGAATAAATAAAAAACATCGATGACAGTACGTGGGCCCTCGGAGCTCCTGGCCACCCCCTTGCGGGAGCCGCGGGGGTGTCCGGCACACCAGTGAGGGGTTTGGTTAAACGTATTGTACTATAAAGGGAATAGGATGCCATTTGGGATGCAGCCATACTGTCAGACAGAGTAACACGGCTGAGGGAGAGGGAGTCATATCAGGGAAACAGGAAGGTACCAAACATATACATGAAACATATACATGAAACACTATTATTATATCTTTTTTTACAGAATCTTGACATATATGCATTACATATGTATAAGTTACGAATGAAATGGGTGTAATTGGAAATACTCAGGGAACTGAAAACTCTCAGTATTTCATGTTCATTTACAAACACACGTTACCAGGCAGAAATGCTTACTATCTGTAACTGTTGCTCCTCATTCCATCCTCATCCTCTAGGCTAGTATGATCCATTGTTCAAGCTGTCCTATTGAATTTCATTTGATGAGACTTGGCAGCCCGAGGGGGGAAAGAGAGTGTCTGTGTCAATCTCAAGTATTTAGGGCCTGTGTGATGACTGTGTCTCAAAGGCTGTCTTTCATAAACTTGCTATTCAAAGGCGTCTCCTTCTCTTCCTTGAAGAAAGTATCCCTCATAGAGTGGTGAGCTGGGAATGTCACATGGTTAAGGCCTTTCAAAATGACAGTCAAACCAGGTAAAGTGAGATATGGCCCAGGATCAGAACGCCTTTGGTCCCTGTGTAAACGTGCATTGCTGGTTCCCATATCAAGCCTTTTGTCCCTGTGTAAATGTACAGGACTGGTCCCCATATCAAGCCTTTTGTCCCTGTGTAAATGTACAGGCTTGGTCCCCATATCAAGCCTTTTGTCCCTGTGTAAATGTACAAGACTGGTCCCCATATCAAGCCTTTTGTCCCTGTGTAAATGTACAGGACTGGTCCCCATATCATCTTTGTCCCTGTGTAAATGTGCGTTGCTGGTCCCCAAATCAAGCATTTGGTCCCTATGTAAATGTGCAGGGCTGGTCCAAATACCAAGCCTTTGGTCCCTGTGTAAACATGCAAGGCTGGTCCCCCATATCAAGCCTTTGATCCATGTGTAAACGTGCAGGGCTGGTCCCCATATCAAGCCTTTGGTCCCTGTATAAACGTGTAGGGCTGGTCCCCATATCAAGCCTTTTGTCCCTGCGTAAACGTGTAGGGCTGGTACCCATATTAAGCATGTTGTCCCTGCGTAAATGTGCAGGGCTGAAAGGGATATCCGGATGGCCTTGAAATAGATACTGCTAATGATGACTAATTGTGACAGTCAGGTTTCATGTATTTTTCAGTCTTTGAAAAATTGTCCACCACCTCCTCCCGTGCTGTCTGGCTTTGTTGTGGTCTCGAAGTCTCTGCATCCAATCTGAGAATCTAGAGGAACTCTGTTAGAATTCAAGGTTGTCCACCGATGTCTGGAAGGACAAGGGGATTCACACCCTGAGTAAAGGCCTTTCTAAATAAATCCACAGTGAGCAGAGATGACTGTGTGACTTTCTTTTTCATTCATAAGGATTAGAGGGTTACAAATAAAAGGTGAATGAACTATGATTCATATAGAAATATATAGGCAAGTAAAATCAAATCACCTGATGCAATCAAATTCTATTAATCATCTTCTATGAGGTAGCCAAACATTAGAATTTTCACCGTAACTGCCAAATTTCAATGTTCCAGAATCCCCCTCTCTACCTCCCTTGGAGAGCCTCACTGGAGATGTGCCCTGTCGAGTTTCATGACCTCCTCGAAGGGAAAGAGTATAAACATAATAACCTTACCAGTAACAGATGATTGAGATGTTCAAAGGGACGTTCTGCCTCGCTGCGTTGCCTGCCTCGCTGCGTTGCCTGCCTCGCTGCGTTGCCTGCCTCGCTGCGTTGCCTGCCTCGCTGCGTTGCCTGCCTCGCTGCGTTGCCTGCCTCGCTGCGTTGCCTGCCTCGCTGCGTTGCCTGCCTCGCTGCGTTGCCTGCCTCGCTGCGTTGCCTGCCTCGCTGCGTTGCCTGTCTGTCTGACCTGCAGAGGGAAGCTGGCCTGATCAAAGAGATCTGAAACAGGCTGGTGCTGGTGCAGCTCAAGTCTCATTGCCCACAGGTCAGAAGAGAACATCCAAATCACTACACAGAGGTGCCACTAGCCAACTGACGTGGCACATCTCAAAGGGATTCGCTTTACAAGCGCATGGTGGGATGATGGTTGCCTACTGATCACAAATAAGCTGGCAATATGTGCTTGATTATGGGGCTTCTTTGTAAGTATGGGGATGTCCTGTGCTCTCACAACACACTCACAATGCTTGAATCTCATGTACCATTGAATTTAGTGACTCATGATTCTGTACTGTGTGCAGCAGTTGAGAGCAAAGCAGAAGACGAATTTCCGATGTAACATTTACACAAATAAAGTTGAATTGTAGACTTGGCCATCGCAGGAACACAATTCCTTATTGTACTCAAAGGTTAGACAGAGTTGTTGTCACTTGTTCAAATTATAAACATTTTGACAATACAGTTTCTATTTTACGGTCATTTGATGCTTTGGGATGTGATGGATTGACCTTTAGAAAATATTCATGTTCTGCTCGTTAAAAATGTCAACTTCGAGCTTTCACATTTTCTCATCTGAAAATATCACTTTGTAACCATAACAAGAACTTATCCGTCAAACAATATTGTCCAAATTATTATCCATAAAAAGTCAAAACTCCTTTCAATGGTGGAGTATTAAGTTCAAGATCTTTAGTTTTGCGTGATCGTATTTTGAATACTTTTTGTGTTTTCACTCGACAGATCCTCTTAAGCTCTCTCAGGTTGGATGGGGAGCGTTGCTGCACAGTTATTTTCAGGTCTCTCCAGAGATGTTTGATGATCAAGTCCAGGCTCTGGCCACTCAATGGACTTTTAGAGACTTGTCCCAAAGCCACTTCTGTGATGTCTTGGCTGTGTGCTTAGGGTCATTGAACCTTCGCCCCAGTCTGAGGTCCTGTGCACCTTGGAGCAGATTTTCATCAAGTTTCTCTCTGTGCTGGGTTTATGCAAAAAAAAGTATTTATGTTTTTTATTTGTAATATATTATCTGTAATAATTAAGCAATAAGGCATGAGGGGATGTGGTTTATGTCCAATATACCACAGCTAAATGCTGTTATTAGGCACGTAGCAACTACCAATAAACACTCTGTGTGACCCTTATTTAGCCCAGTGCAGTAATGTAATGCAGCCTACAGGTACATTCTGTTTGCATGATGTCTGAACAGATGTAGAAGCATGCATGACATATAGCCTACAGTGTTTGCATGATGTCTGAACAGATGTAGCGTGAGTGTCATGAAGTACTGTAGACTTGTAGTCCTCCACTAGAGCCCTCCTCATCATGGCAATAGCAACCTTAAACAGTCTCCTCAGCTCAGCAAGTTGTACAAGGGTCACTGATATAACTGGCTCATACGCAATCTAAATTAGTTTTTTGGGGATGTTGACTTGTAATTTCTTCATGGAAGTTGGAGGTTGATAAGGGGTCTTGGTTTGAAAGTTATTTGATCTTGTAATGAGAGAACACCTTTGTAGGGAGTCTCGTTTCTGGTTTATTCCACTCAAACACATCCTTAATGATCCCTAATACATGTATATATGAATAAATAACCATTAATAACCTAATTGGAAATCCATTATAAATGTGTTATAAAGGTTTTGTATAATTTCAGCCAGTAGTTTTTAGAGTAGTGCTCACAATCCAAAATTGGTCCCCGAAAATTGTGCCCAGTTGTGTAATACTACTACACCATCATCCACCTCCTATGATATGTTATGTCCCCCAAATATTAAGAAAATTGTCCATTTCTATGATATCTTATGAATTCCAATTCATTCAATATGTTACGAATTTGTAAGTGGTTAAGACCCCGTTCAATCTCCTTAATAACCTAATTATAAACAGCAACCTTATTGTTAAGTGTTACATATTTTGTATATATGCTGCGTCTTGCATTTCTGTGGATCTGTATCAGCTGGAGCTAGTGTGCATTACAGTAGGTAGCATGTGTTATGTTTCTCATACACTGTGAATAATGAGGCTTTTATTGTGCAAGACCGCATGTGTTTACTGTGCTGCACACACCCTTAATTTGAGGCTGTCTGTGAACTCAACAGCATCTAAATGCCTATCTGCACAGAAGCTACGTCCCAAATTGCAACCTTGTGCAATGTAAAGGGAATAGGGTGCCATTTGGGACGCACAGAGAGCACGCCGCAAGCCTTTAGAAGGCAGGACCTTTTCTTTCCCTTTTTTCAGTTTGTTGGGGAGCCGGCCGGGGTTGGACTCTGATGCTAACAAGTAAGGTTTAGTGTCTCTGGCATGTCTATATTTCGCGTGGCAGCATACACAGCCTTCCTGAGCTCTTGCTCTCTCTCCCTTCCGTTCTCTCTCCCCTCTCCACATATCCCCTTCACCCCCTCTCTCCTTTCTTTCTCTCCATCTTCTCCTCTATCTCTCTCCTTCTCCCCCTCTCACCCTCTCTCATTTCTCTCGCTCTCCTGTTCTCTCCCTCTCCCTCCCCCTCTCTCTCTCTCTCTCTCTCTCTCTCTCTCTCTTCTTTCTCTCTCTCCTCTCTCCTCTCTCTCTCTCTCTCTCTCTCTCTCTCTCTCTCTCTCTCCTGCTCTTTCCCCTATCCCTTCTCCCCTCTTTACCCTGTCTGTCTCTCTCTCTGTCCTTTTCTCAGTTAAAGCTGGTCTTTGCCAGTGGCTCCATCTCTCTGTGTCACTACATTTATTAAGGATAAAGGTTAGGGGCAGCATGGAAAGAGTAATACAGAAAGACTTTGCATTACTAGAGCTTGGAACCACGGATCTGATGGGTATGGGAAGCTAGAGTTACAACTAAAGAGAGCAATACCTACATTACTAGAGCTTAGAATCACGGATCTGATGGGTTTGGGAAGCTAGAGTTACAACTAACGAGAGCAATACCTACATTACTTTTGGAACCACAGATCTAATGGGTTTGGGACGCTAGAGTTACAACTAAAGAGAACAATATATAACTTAGAAATACCTCATGATCTTAGTTTGACTGTCTTATCCCATTAGATCCCAAAAGCATATTCCTTTATGTTAGCGATGTCAATCTACCATTACTAGTATTCATCATCATATTTATTCCTCTTGGATTTTGCGGAATAATCATATTTCTATAAGTCTTCGAAAATAACATTTATCGCCCAACTKTAAACTATATCATATTAACATATAATTAAAAACAGTTTGCATACATGTATCATCTTTCTACCCACATGCTGTACACATGGGATCCCATTCATGTAGAACTGGATATACAGCCTCCTGCTGACAGTAGGGAAGCCAGAGTTATCATACATAGATGATGTTGTAGTTATTTTCAGAGCTTACACACACACCTCCACAGTCCTCCAAGAAAGCGCAAATTAAAACTATTTTCCAATGAGATTCCATTTTGTTGGAATTTAATCAAATTTAATTGCTCTGTAAAATAGAAAAAACAGCCCCATTCTAAAAAGGTCACCAACAGCAATGATAAGGTTACTGTTGCGTTGAAGGTTGCATACGGGGTCACCTTTCTCCATATAAATCACATATGGATTTATATTATATTCATTGATTTAGCACTTACAAAACAAACTAAACAGTTGACCAACCAAAATGAAAAATAATGATATCCTTATTAACTACCAGAAAAGGTTGGTGTTGCATTGAGTTACTTACAAACCATGAGTCAGACAGACATTATCTCCTTTAGAGAAATATCTTCTTTAGAGAAAAATCTCCTTTAGAGAAATATCTCCTTTAGAGAATATCTCCTTTAGAGAAATATCTCCTGTAGAGAAATATCTCCTTTAGAGAAATATCTCATTTAGAGAAATATCTCTTAGAAATTTCCTTTTAGAGAAATATCTCCTGTAGAGAAATATCTCCCTTTAGAGAAAATATCTCCTTTAGAGAAAAATGTCCTTTATAGAAATATCTCCTTTAGAGAAAAATCTCCTTTAGAGAAATATCTCCTTTAGAGAAATATCTCCTGTAGCGAAAAATCTCCTTTAGAGAAATATCTCCTTTAGAGAAATATCTCCTGTTAGAGAAAAATCTCGTCTTTAGAGAAATATCTCATTAGAGAAAATATCTCCTTTAGAGAAAAAAATTCATCCCTTTAGAGAAATATCTCCTTAAGAAGAAAACCTATTTCCTTAGAGAAAAATATCTCCTTTAGAGAAATATCTCCTTTAGAGACTCTAAAAATCTCCTTACTAGAGAAATATCTCCTTTAGCAGAAATAAAGGCTACAGAGAGAGAGAAAAGGAGCGAGCCTTATGAGGAAGGAGAGAGAAATGAGGTCATGCGAAGTGGTGTGAGGGAGACGAAAGTATGACAAGTCAGTGAGAGAGAAAGTATGCGGGAGAGTCACTTTAAGAGGAAAGACATCTCTTTAGAAGGCGAAAGATATTCTCGGGAGGATATTGGAGAGAAGAGTGCTGGAGGAGGAGTACGCAGACGGATCAAGCACTGTCCCGGCAGGGGTGAGAGACAGAAACCTTATAAGAGCGCAGGGAATAAGACGCTAGTCAAGGTAGTATGGTCTGTTATCTCGTCAGGATCTATACAGTTCATCGGAGATACGTTTCGACAAATCCCGAATCACGGAGAGGGATGCTGTCTGAGCTTGCTCTCTAATCTCCTTGCGCTGAGTCGTGCCCCAACCACACAGTGAAAGAGGGGATAGTGTGGAAGAGGGAGGAGAGTCGAGAACGGAAGGGAGAGAGAAGGCAAGAGCTCAGGAAGGCTGTGTAATGCTGCCAACGCGAAATATATAACATGCCAGAGACACTAAACCTTACTGTTTAGCATCAGAGTCCAACCCCCGGCCGGCATACTCCCAACAAACTGAAAAAAGGGAAAGAAAAGGTCCTGCCTTCTAAAGGCTTGCGGCGTGCTCTCTGTGCGTCCCAAGGCACCCTATTCCCTTTACATTGCCAAGGTTGCAATTTGGGACGTAGCTTCTGTGCAGATAGGCATTTAGATGCTGTTGAGTGTTCACAGACAGCCTCAAATTAAACGAAATGAGTGAAGGAGTAGTGTGCAGAGAGCCAATCTCAGTCATACCATTCCACAGCGGTGATCTTTATTGTAATTAATAACACATACATCTGGAACAGAGCTAACTGCCGACGGACCAGTCGCTAGTTTGCCTCAGCGAGTCAGTGGCTTAACTAGCTGGGAAGCACATCTCGGAGGCTACTGGGCTAATTTGCATTCCAACCGTTCACGCCCTTGCTATTCACATACCCGCTTTCGTTTTGGTTGTCATTGTTTGTCGGCTCTCGTCCGCTATGTAGATTCTGTTTTAATGTGTGAAATGTTTGAATTGAAAACTGTCCTAAATGTATTTAGTGTTGTATTTCATGAGTAATAGACGGGGGTCCTAGGGACGTGTAATAGTGTGTGTGTGTGTGTTTTTGGGAGTAGTGTGTGTGTGTGTGTGTTGTCGTGTAGCGTGTGTGTGGGGGGGGGGGGTCAATTTGACATCATGTAGCCTATTTTTATTTTAATCTCTTGTTGCGTTTGTTGTCTCTGTATAGCTGACAGATGCTTTGCATTTTCAGTGTGTTTTTTCAGTCATCTCTGTTGTTGTGAAATGTGGTTTGGCTGCAAGGAACACCGTGCACTGCAACAACAGTACCGAAAGGCGGACTATAACTGACTGACGGAATGGCGGAACGACTGGACAGGTGGGACGGGATGGGACGAGCGAAGAACAAGACTGACTGGACGAGAGTGTGGACAGACAGACTGACTGACGGGAGGGCGGAAAGACAAGACTACTGCTTGACGGGTGGTGGCGGACAGACACGACAGGGCTGGAACTGACTGTCGGAGGGCAGACAGACAGACTGACAGGGATGGGGCAGAATCAGACGAGGGGGCAGACAGAAACTGACTGACGGGAGGGCAGACAGACAGACTGACCGAGAGGGCAGACAGACAGACAGACTGACTGACCGGAAGGGCAGACAGCAGAGCAGACTGACGAACGGGAGGTGCAAGACAGAAGACTGACGGAGGGCAGACAGACAGGACAGACTGAACCTGACGGGAGGGGCAGGATCAAGACCAGAACAGACAGACTGACGGAGAGGCAGACAAGACAGACAGACTGACGCTGACGGGAGAGGGCAGACAGACGAGACAGACACTGGACTGACGGGAGTTGGCAGGAACAGACAGACAGCTGACTGACGAGGAGGGCAGACAGACAGACAGACTGACTGACGGTGAGGGCAGACAAGACAGAACAGACGTGACTTGACGGAGGGCAGACAGGACAGCCAGAGTGGACGAGCAGACAGACAGACGACTAGACCGACAGACTTAGACAGGACTAGACAGACAGACAGACAGACATCGACAGACAGACTAACAGCACAACAGACAGACAGACATGACAGACCGACCCGATCGACCAGAACCGACCGACCGACCGGATCCGCACCGATCCGATCCGACCGACCGACCGAACCGACCGACCGACCGACCGCCGAAGCGACCGCACCGATCCGAATCCGTACGCCGATCCGAAGACATTGCCGACCGACCGATGGCCGATTTCGATCCGACCGCCGACGAGTCCGACCGCACCGACGACCGAGCGCGACCGCGAGCCGACCGACCGACCCGACCGATCCGCACCGACAGATCGAGACCGACCGTATCGCACGACCTGCCGATCCGACCGCACGATCCAGACGTACCGACGACCGAGCGGACACGACCGCGCCGAGCGACGACCGAGCCGACCGAGCGGCCGACCACGAACCGATCGACCGACCGACCGACCGATGTTCCGAACCGACCGAACACACGACGCGACCGATGACCGACACGCGACCGCCGACTCCGACTCCGTACCGACCGACCACCGACCGCGACCGACCGACCAGACAGACAGACAGACAGACAGACAGACAGACAGACAGACAGACAGACAGAGGCAGGCAAGCAGGCAGGCAGATTGACTGACAGACAGACAGACAGACAGACAGACAGACAGACAGACAGACAGACAGACAGACAGACAGACGAGGGCAGGCAAGCAGGCAGGCAGATTGACTGACAGACCGACTGACCAATAGACAGACAGACAGCCTGCTGCACTTCTGTTTTGTTCCTCGATGCATTTACATGTTAGTTACATATACACTCATATTAGGAGTGCAACTAAAATAAGTGTTTGAGCACTAGTGTGAATTCCCGCTGACACCCAGAAATAAAGGGTTTAACTGGGTTCTGGGCTTTGACACCAGACATTATATGATAAAACTGACATTCTACTCACCAACATCTCCTTTGCTGTGGGATGCACTCAGGTGTTAGTTTGATGACCTTGCAGGAATTAGGAATCAACTGAAATATGAATAGCAGAGTGATTGGCAGTAGTTGGTAATTCTGTCCCCTGAATTTCAGCCAACGAGGAGTATAGACATGAGATTGGTTCACTAATTAATCAGTTTAAACCAAGTTTTCACCCAAATTTAGCTAAAATCAGTTTGTTAGACATGTTGTACCAGTCATTGAGAGAAATCTGAATGTATTTGCTTGACTTTGTTATTTGTTTTTGGGTTCTTCTTGTTCCTTGTCATGATATATCTTTGTGACTATTGCCAGATGGCCGGATTTTGTACTTTGCACTTTTGGGATGATTTCATTGGCACCAGAGGAAGCTCAATCAAGCGCATCTAAAAGCCAACTGAGCCTGTTTTGCACCTTCAGACTATTTATTTGGCTACATTGCACCAGGCAACTTTAATCAATAGCAGCAAAAGAGTATTTGAAAGTCAAAAAGTATAGGCTGATTTGAAGCCAGGTCTGGAGGAGTCTGCGTGCCAGTACTGAGGTTGTTGTGTAAGGCGCCGGTAGCCCCGAGGTTAGAGAAGCGGGCCAGCAACAGCAGCGTTGCCATTTCCAATCCCAGTGCTGACGGGGAAAAAATCTGTCACTCTGCTTCAGCCTCTCCAACCTAAAGTGTGTGTGTGTGTGTGTGTGTGTGTGTGTGTGTGTGTGTGTGTGTGTGTGTGTGTGTGTGTGTGTGTGTGTGTGTGTGTGT
>NC_036858.1:71473152-71475695 GCF_002910315.2 Salvelinus sp. IW2-2015 | reverse complement strand
ATATATACATTGGGGTTGTTTGATGAAGCTGAAGACCCATTTCTATCTTCCAGCACTGCCTGGTGAATAATGCTCTATGAGATAAGGTGCATGTTCTGATACAGCGCCGCGCCTGGTGACGACTCTCTATGAGATAAGGTACATGGTTTGATACAGCGCCGCCTAGTGATCTGTACTCTATGAGATAAGGTGCATGTTCTGATACAGCGCCGCCTGGTGATCGTACTCTATGAGAAAGGTGCATGGTCTGATACAGCGCCGCCTGGTGATCGTACTCTATGAGATAAGGTCATGGTCTGATACAGCGCCGTCTGGTGATAATGCTCTATGAGATAAGGTGCATGGTCTGATACAGCGCCGCCTGGTGATCGTACTCTATGAGATAAGGTAATGGTCTGATACAGCGCCGCCTGGTGATCGTACTCTATGAGACAAGGTACATGGTCTGAAACAGTGCCACCTGGTGATAATGCTCTTGAGATAAGGTGCATGGTCTGATACAGCGCCGCCTGGTGATAATGCTCTATGAGAATAGGTGCATGGTCTGATACAGCCGCGCCTGGTGATCGTACTTCTATGAACAAGGTACATGGTCTGAAACAGCGCCGCCTGGTGATCATACGCTATGAGATCAGGTGCATGGTCTGATACAGCGCCGCCTGGTCATAATGCTCTCTGAGTGTAGTATAGATCATTAACTCTAATACTGTTTGGGAGCTGAACTGTGATACTGGAGGAGTCTTGCAGTGCCCAGTGCTAGATACTGTAGTTGTTGCGTAAGATAAGATGCATTGGTTGATACCTTTGCACGAAAGCGGCTCAAAAGTCCCGTAACAAAAGGGAGGACAACATGGAGATAAGGAATAAATATGTTATTTGACTAAGTTACAATATACACAATGGTGTGTGTAATCAGTAATCAAAGTGTAAGTGAGTGTTTTGCATGCATGAATGTGATAATTGCAGGGTGTTAAAAGGTGTGCTAAAAGGCAAAACAACCAAAAACCACAAGTATCACAACAAAATCTGTTAAAGGTAGTCTGCAATGGAGAGAGTCTCTCTCCATGCAATGGAGAAGGGTGTATTTTATCCTGGGACAAAAAAGAAAAGAAAAGCGGGCCCAGTGTTTTACATGCATGGTCTGATACAGCGCCGCCTGGTGATAATGCTCTATGAGATAAGGTGCATGGTCTGATACAGCGCCGCCTGGTGATCGTACTCTATGAGACAAGGTACATGGTCTGAAACAGCGCCGCCTGGTGATCATACGCTATGAGATCAGGTGCATGGTCTGATACAGCGCCGCCTGGTCATAATGCTCTCTGAGTGTAGTAATAGATCATTAACTCTAATACTGTTGGGAGCTGAACTGTATGATCTGGAGGAGTCTGCATGCCAGTGCTAGACTATGTAGTTGTTGCGTAAGATAAGATGCATGGTCTGATACCTGTCACGAACCGGCTCAAAGCCCGTAACAAAAGGGAGACAACATGGAGATAAGGAATAACAAAATATATTTATTAACTAAGTACAATATACAATGGTGTGTGTAATCAGTAATCAATAGTGTAAGTGAGTGTTTTGCATGCATGAATGTGATAATTGCAGGGTGTTAAAAGGTGCTAAAGCAAACAACCAAAAACCACCAAGATACACAACAAAATCTGTAAAGGTGTCTGCATGGAGAGAGTCTCCTCCATGAATGGAGAAGTGGTGTATTTATCCTGGGACACAGCGGGCCCAAGTGTTTCCCATGTAGCTGACGACCCTCCCAACTCCGCCCCCCGGCATCCTAATAAGGAAACAGAACAAAGAGAGAATACGGCAGACAGAGTGGGAGGGTCGTCACATACCGCACTGTGTCTCGTTAGACTCCGGAGAGGAGAGATGTCGACTGACAGTACAGGAGTCCTGGGGATGTATGTGTGTGTGTGTGCGTGCGTAAGCGTAAGTGTGCGTGTGCATGCGTGCACGCATGCATGTGTGTGTGTGTGCGTGTGGCCTACCATCCTACATGCTTTACTGCTGCCCCTTTCTCTGTGCATTAAGCTCAAGCTCAGAAACCACCTCTGGTCTGGAGATGCAGAGGTTTGCCTGGTCTGTGTGTCTACTCTAGAGAGAGAGAAAGAAGGGAAGGGGAGAAAGACAGAGAGGGAGAAGAGAGAGAAAACATGTAATTTGTTTTTATCTACAGTGCATTCGGAAAGTATTCAGACCCCTTGACTTTTCCCACATTTTGTTAAGTTAAAGCCTTATTCTAAAATTGATTAAATGTCTGGTCCCCAAGAACAGTGGCCTCCATCACTCTTAAATGGAAGAAGTTTGGAACCACCAAGACTCTTCCAAGAGCTGGCTGCCGGCTAAACTGAGAAATCAGGGGAGAAGGGCCTTGGTCAGGTGGTGACCAAGAAGCCGATGGTCACTCTGACAGAGTGACCTCTGTGGAGATGGGAGAACAATCCAGAATGACAACCATCTCTGCAGCACTCCACCAATCAGGCCTTAATGTTGGAGTGGCCAGATGAAAGCCACTCCTCAGTAAA